>NC_053449.1:55563075-55873509 GCF_007990345.1 Gossypium hirsutum | reverse complement strand
TGTTTATTCTTTTTGTTTTTTTCCTACAATTTTTAATTAGTATCTAATATCACCCCTTAAATATTATTTATGTATTAATAATCCTTCAACACTGATAATATTTTTCATAAAAAAAAGGGTTTTAATACATTTTTTTTACAATATGGGATTAAATAGCAGTTTTTAAATTGAAATTACACAATTTTTAAAAAACTTTTTAAAGATTAATTATAAAATAACAATGTATTTAATGTTTGAAAATGGAGTTGCACTATGCTACATTATTTATTTCATATTCAAGCTTTCTGTTGGCCTTATTTTAAAAAATTTTTATGAGTTCTCAAGAGAAATCAATTTTACACAAGAGAAACTAATGATTGAAAAAAACCTAAAGAAGGTAAGCCAATTATATGTACACTTTATATTTTTTTGTGAAGCTTTACAAAGATTCTCAACTTTCACTTGTTTTAGTTAACATTCAACTTTAAATCTTTTTCCCAATATTTAAGGGGGTAGAATGAAAAGGGAAACCTTAATTGGTTTTACAGAACCCTCACAATAGAGAATTGAACTTTGGTGGACACGTTTGCGGTCACATCACGTGATTATGCGATCTATTTGAAGCAGTAGTTGAGTTTGCAGAATCTCAGCAACAAATCTGCAGCAATTTAAGTGCTGAAATCCTGCAAACTGACTTGAGTTAAACTGTTGATGGAAGAGCATGAATTTCCCTTGTAATTTACTAGGATTTGTTAAAGCTGTGCGTGTGTTTTTTTTTTTTAGGATTCATCACAGTGTTCATCAATGGAGTTCCAACAGAAGTTCCAAGGGGACCCCTTGATGTGAAAGCCATGTTTGGTGAAGATGTGGACTTGGTTCATTCCTCAGGTGTGCCTATCCCCGTTAACGAGTTTGGCTTTTTACTTCAGACTTTGCAACATGGAGAAAGCTATTTCCTGGTAACTCCATTCACCTCACTCTTCCTCTACTGATCTGTGTTCTTTCAATATTTCCAACACACACCAAATTCTGTTCCACCTTAATCTCAATCAAGTTAAGGTTTTAGCCCTAACATGGGTTTGAAAATTTGCAACTTAATTCTTAATGGCCAAACCCTAATAAAATCTCGGCTTAAACAAAATTATGTACAGTCGGAATAAATCTTTTTTCACCTATGCAAAAAAAAAAAAAGAGTTCCTCTTTTGTAAATTTACCTAATTCCTTTTTCTCCTTTCCCTTTTTACTTATTTGCAACATAATAACCTTTTTCTGTGTTCAAAAATACCATTTACATTTGGAAAATTGCTTCAAAGTACAGAAATCTTGGCTCCAATACTATTCATTTACTACAAAACACATTGTAGTTGTACTTTGTTTTAGAACTTTTCAAGGCAAAGTAGACATTTTTTGGGGTTAAAAACTGGGTAATTGGGAAGTTTTTGGATTTCCTTGAAAATTCTCATATTATAGAACTTAAAATATGCTGAGATCATATTCCTTACCCTTAATTAAAACTTGATTTTAAATTGAATAATTTTGATTTAATTATCTAATAAACTTGTGTGAGGTGACAAAGAAATTATTTTTAAGTCTTCAATTATCATCAGTTTCGGATTCAATATCTGTACCTCTTGTCAATACATCTCACTTTTTAATTGCAGGTTTCTAGAGTAACTTAAACCTTGTAAGTTCGGATTTAAAATTTCAACATCCACAATCTCTCTCTTTTTCTATTTTCAAGTTTGTACTAGAAAAAGATGCAAGCAAGTGGGAGAGCTGCCAGTATTAAGTGATAAATATGGTATCATGTAACAAGTCCCAAGTTTTCCTAGCTATTTTGCTTTATTCATATATCTCTCCTTAATTTGTTTCCTTTCTATTATCTCTTGCTTCATAGGAGCTCAACTCAACCTGAATATTACATAAATCTACATACACCTTTTCCACAATCCAACCCTGGATTGATAATATGTATGCTTCGTGTTCGTATATTTTCCATGTGAGTCGATACTTTATATTTATACAAATTTTGGTATATTTAATGAATTGTATAAATTTTGATATATTAATATATTTGTGTTTTTACTAACCCAAATTGCATTTTATTAAAAGAACATAACTGCCTAAGCTAATCAAAAGGTTATTCATACCAACACTAAACAATACAAAACAAAATAAACACTTAAACACTTACAAATCACTAAAAAACAGTCTCTGAATCCATCCAAAGCTCCATGAAACACCCACAGAGAGTTGCCCATAAAGATTTGAGAACCGAAAAACACCCTTACCAATGAAATATATTAATATATTTTTGTTGTGCCGCTTTCTGTTTTAAATTTTTTTAATGTTGTATTTTGTCATAGAATCATGTGGTGTCTGATACAAGTAGTAGATTTGAGTACTAGGTTTATGCTTTCCATCTGGTTTTACCATTTATGTTGGATATTTGAAAGAAAGAGAGATGGGTTGGTTTATATATGGGTATGGAAGGCAATGAATTGGGGATTCAATTCCCTTTTATGCAATTCTAAACACACGTAACATATATACAAATAATTTAATTTACTTCTTTCTTCTATTGCAATCATGAATATAAATAATGTCAATTTAAGAGAATAACGATTTAAACCCTTTGTAATTTGGGATCTAGAAAAAATATGTTTTAATCAAGTCTATAAAATATATCATGCACGTTGAAGACTATATTAAGAATTTTATTGACTTTTTAGTCAATTTCTTATTTTAAGAAAAATTCCATTTGGAACCCCTAATTACATCGTTGCTTATAAATAAAATGATATTAATTAGAATTATATTACGAAGAAATTGAAAATTAAAATATACCCGAATCTAAATGAAAAAAATATAAATAAAACCCATACATGAAAATATTTGACATAGACTTCAACTTTGAACATTGCCATTCCTCATTGCTATAAATGGCTTATATTTGATGAAAAAAGAGTAAATAAAAGTTTAAACATCGAATTGGAAAGAAAAAGAGAAAAAGAAGAGTAGCAGGGACAATAAGAATCGAATATTATAATAAATTATTGAATAAAAAGAGCATAATATTAGAGGTGGATAAAGAAAAAGAATGCATGGGCAGTACGTGGGTTATCCATGGAAAGAAAGAGCTGAGAATCCAAAGAAAAATAATATAAAAAAGCAGGTTGGCCTTCACTCACCACCGACCAATATAACCAATCTGATTCAGAGGGATATTTGTTTTTAATACTGATCCATACATTTGGCACATTTACTAAGAAATTCCTCATAATTCCCAACTTCAATCTTTTTTTATTATCCCACTATACCCTTTTGATTTAACTCAATTTAGCCAAAAAAAAAATTAAAATTATTTATTTACTGCTGATTTGAGTAAATAATTATCTCTTTATTAAAAAAGGTTGATTTAGCCGCTATTTTGGATGATGGTATTTCATCTCTAAGTCCAAAAAATGTTTATCTATTGAGATTTAGCATTTAATGTTTAAAATTGGATTTATAAATTAAGTTTTGAGGGAGAGAAATCTAGGTTTTAGGTGAAAAAGGAAATCATTGTTTATTCAAGATTAAAGATAGTGAATTATTTCTCTAAATAAGGCCCCATAGATATAGTCGAAAACCTGCTTTTGTGTCATTGTTGTTCTCTACTCTTATTGTTTTTCCAAAATTCGATGAATTTAAATATTTACTAAGACTTCGTTTAATAATTTAAAAATATCAATCTATACACATGGGCATAATTACGAGACCTTGACCCTGCTAAATGGAAACATACACATAATAGTTTAATTAAAGTTTCTTTTGCCTCTTAATTCAATGAAAATTTTCATTTTTATCCTTTAAAAAATTCAACACTTTTTAACACAATTTTAGCTTTACCTTCTTACAAATTTTATAATTTTATCTCTACGCTCCTATATAGATAACTTTCTTAATTTTTCCATCTATACACTAATAATCATCGAAACATGAATTATTCATTAAAAAACCCTTGAGAACAAAACTTTAACAACTAATTAACTTGGGTTACAAAACTTAAAAAATAAAACTTTTGTAACGATATTATCACATAGTTATAGAGAGGTCCCTAATTTTAGTTAAAAGTAAAAAAAAAAAAAAGCCACATCAACAATCCTTTAGTGGATTAATAGAATTTTTAACGACATGACCAATTTGAGCAGTTATCTTAATTAGAGTGACTAAATTAACAAAAATAAAATTTATAGTGACCAAAATAGGAATTACACTATTTTAAAGTGACATGTGGTGTAGTTTACCCATAATAGGTAGGGTAAACTACCAAAATAGTCACTTTTGTTTACCTAGGTTACATTTTAGTCACTTACGTTATCACGTTGTAACATTTTAGTCACTGAGCCGTTAATTATTGTTAACAGTGTAACGATAAGCTGATGTGACACGTTAAATCATCATTTCAAATAAAAATTTAAGGTTAATTTATACAATTAGTCCCCATATTTTTTTATTTTGAGCAATTTAATTTTTTTTCTTTTATGTTCTTTTAACTTCCTTTTTTTATTATATATTTTCTATTATCTTCTACTTCTCCCTCTGTTTTCCTCCATTCTCTATTTCTTTTAATGTAATTTTTCTATATTTTCTATTTGTTAAAATTAGTCCCTATACTTTTATTTTTTTTAAGCAATTTAAATAAAAAAAGAGATAGCCCAATGGGTTGAAACCCATTTAATACAAGAATTTGAAAGGCCTATATTTGTAATATTTTGTTCTATTTTCATGGGTGCTCGAAATTATCTTCACTTTTGCATAAAAATTTAGTGAAAACTAAATATTCAATCAAAATAGTCTATTACATACAGAAAAAATCCTAAAGTGAAAAATAAATAATATATAATTGTGTCTATAAACCATATAACTTTTATAATTATACTATTTTCTCTCAAAATAAAGTGGTTCAAACTCTTATAAGAAGATGTCAACAAATTATTTGAGTTTAATTTAAAAAATTAATTTTACGTATTTATATTTTTTCGATGATTCATATTAATTTTAAAAATCCACACAATGAAATTATTAAACATAAAGAGGATATGATAATAATAATAATAACTAAAACACGAGAGAAAATATGAATATAAAATTTATTAAGTTTATGTATTAATATAAGGTTAGTTTTAAAAATGGATGCAATGAAATTATTAAACATAAACACAATAAGATGATAATAATAATAAATCAACAAGTGATTGGAAGAAGTAGGACTCGATTTTTTTTCTTTAGTTATTTGGATCAAGTTTGAATTTTAAAATCGTTATTATTAGGAAGGTTTTATCTAGATGCCATTCTTAATCCAAACAGGACTAATTTCAGACATTAAAACAAATAAAAATTCATATGATTATATGAATAAATAAGTTTTAAATTGTCACTTTATTTAAATCCCAAAGGAAAATTACCTATTCCTAATTCCTTTTGAAGCCTCAAAAACTCATTCTATTAAAGTGTGGTACCTACGACATGAAAATTAAAATAAAAAAGTCCAACAACAATAAAAATTTAATGATAAAAAAAAATCAAATAACAAATTAAAATGATCTCACCAAATTTTCGAAGTTGCTCCATTAATTTGTTGTTGAAGCTTTTACTTTCTTATGCTTAAGTTCGAGGAAGAATAGAAAAATGGCTAAAGCGAGTAAAATAACTTTTAGGAAGTCAGATATAGGGTTATAATATAAAAAAATATTTAAAATACCAAAATATCCTTAAAACTCAAGTTTAGGCTGTCCACTCGACGGAAAAATTTAAGCGGGAAGTGTCTTCATTCACGCCAAGGTGCTAGATAGACCTATCCATGGGTCGGGTCGGGTTAGGCTTGAATAAAGTTTTAGGCCAATTTGATAGGTCTGGGCCCGAGCTGTCAGAAAAATGGGCCTAAATTTTGTCCAAGCCCGGCCCGAATTATAGATGCTAGACTTGGGCCCGACTTGACCCATATTAATTTATTTTATTTTATTTTTATATAAAAATTAAAAAATTATAATACATCAAAAATATTAAAATAAATGTTTCCCAACAAATTGAAAATAAATTTTAAAAAATTTATACTTAAATAACACTAAAATAGGTACAACTTAACAAGCAAATGCCTCTAAAATAGTAGCAAAATTAACAATAAAACAAGAGTTATACAATATTCAAACAATAACAATAAAATAGTAGCAAAATAGTGAAATGATAGTAAAACAGTGAGAAAACAACAGCAAAACAACATTTTTTTCTTTGCAAATTCAGGTCAGGCTGGGTCAGACCTGTACAAAAAAAAACCCTACTTGAGGCCTAACCCGTTTTTTAAACGGACTTTATTTTTTAGCCAAGCCTATCTTTTGAGCTTATATTTTTACTCAAACCTCTCACTTTTTAGATGGGCCTTTTGACTCGACCTATGGGCAGGTCTAATGTGAGATTAGCGCAGGGGTGCAAATGGTGGAATTGCAAGCTAAGGTGTTGTTACACAATAGTGCGAGCAAGTTGAACTTCACGCGCTGGGGCACTAATGACAACCCTAGGGCGTGATATTTAAGGGGAGAAAAGGGACAAGGGGAGGGGACACAATCCTTTATTGGTATTCATTTAATAGTATTGAGTAAATTAATTTTTACCTCTACTTTGTGACATGTTTTAACAATTCAAAGACATGAATTTTGGGGCGTTACACATTTTTACTTAGCCATTTCAATGGCTAATGTAACCTTCGAAATTCGTTCATAATGTCTAGGCCGAGTTTGGGAGGTTACACAAAATGGCAGACATGATGGACCACTGGTAGGGCATGCTAGTTGCTAACCAGGTGGGAGAATAAGATGGGCCATTGGTAGGGCATGTTAGTTGCTAATTAGATTGGCATGAATGATGGGCCACTAGTAAGGTATGTTAGTTACAAACCATATTGTTGTGAGTGCTAGGTTTTTGGAAGGGAATGTTAGTTGCTAACTAGCCTAGAGATATGGGTGATTCCTACGGTAGGACATATTAGTTGTTAACCATGGCAAGGATCCCTGAACTCATGGGAACACACGTGTTCGAAATAATAAGAATTGTTATATCTGTTCTGATGTGTGATTATGGGATCCGAGGTTTAACCTAAGGAAGGACAAGAAAAGAGTAAGAAAATATGACTCTGGATGTGTTGCATGTTATGTATATTTGTAGAAAGGAAGGAGACACTGAATAATTTTTTTTGATAATATTGAATGTTAAGTGGTAAATCATGTCTTTATCCCTTTTTGCTGTGTTGAGCACGTAGCATATTCGTTAGGTGTTTGAATTTGGCGTATTAAATCCACCTTAATGAAGGAGTTCAGAAAGCGGGTAAGAACAAGCCTGATGAGATGTCTATGATGAAAAAGGTTAAGTGTGGTAGAGACTGTATTTGCGAAGGAAAATATTCGTTTGGTTAAGTCAATAGTTCTTAGTGAAAGCAGCGAAGTAAGGTATCCGCCCAGGGAAATTATCCACCAAGGATTGGTATCCGTTTTTATATAGAAGTATCTGCCCAAAATGTTCTGCGCGTAGAATATTGATATATTAGTTTATGTGTATGTATATACAGTTGTAGTATTATTGCTTTTTTAATTTGTCTGGAAAGGGTTGAGTATTTCTATTCTGGAGTTCACTAAGTTCTTTTGAACTTATCCCTTCTCCAGGTGGTACTTCGTCGTAGAGCTTATTGAAGGGACTCAGTCAGAAAAGGTGACCTTTACTGTGAGCTTCGGCTGTGTTTGTTTTGTAACATGCATATGTTCATTTGAGGTGGCATGTAGTTTTGTTTTGTAACTGAATTTGTAGTAATAATACTTCTTTATTAAATTAATGTTTTAAAAGAATGTTACCATTGAGGGATTAATTAAAGTTTTATGAATTATGGTTTGTGAAGTGATTTCTTCTTGTATACACCAAACTATTTTATACGTTATTTTATTGCCAGTGTTGTATTTTAAAGGAAAGCCTTTTGCCGAAAGATTTAAACTCAATCAAGTTTATGATATGGCGTATACCAGTTTGATTACTTGTTTTTTTTTTAATTTTTCTGAGTTAATATCCTAGTTCAATTTGTTACATTGAAACTAAATTAAGAACGAACTAAGTATATGTTTGCTTTGGGTGTAACGCCTTAGTCCGCTGTTGGAGATTGGGGTGTTACATTTTATTTATCATTAAAGATTTTGAGTAGCAGTTATATAGATGTGATCTTATTGAATATGACGTCAAGTAAGGACTCTATATTACCATATTTGAGGAGATCCGATTTCTATAAAAATTCAATTCATAAAAATCTCTACATATTTTACATTACATAAAAGCCATATTGAGGCACAACTGCTTGACATATCATGTTCCCACTAAAGACTTGCAAGCTTACAATGCCTATTTAAAGGAGATTGTTTACCTGATTTGGAACAAACTAAATAGAATAAGTCCAGTTCATATAAACTTATTTCAGCTCAAGTACATTGTAATCAAAATGTGGTGAGGTCGAGTTTATAGTTAAGCTTTTAAGAGGAAAATCTTAGTAGGAGAATGATTCTCTTTTATGTATAGGAATAAGATTATAAGTTGGTAAGTGAGTTAGATTTAAGTCATCACGTATTGTAATATGATACATGGTGAATTACTATTTAGGCAAGAACTCATAGATATAGAAAAGGTTTCCGAAATGCAATACTAATTCTTGCGTTGTTTTCCCTGTTGTAACTTGACTAACAACTGGCAAACTCAATACTTTCATCTTAAAAAATCTTCTAAACACAAAATAACTTTAAAATATACTCATATCTTACATAAATTTGAATCTAAATAACGAAGTTTTCAGCAAACTAATGTTGCTCTTTTTTCTTTTATTTCCCTTGTGTTTTCAGCTGGATCTCTTTAGTTCTAATTACCAAAAGCAAAAAACCTCCGCTAGTCTTTAAGAAGCTCTTCCAACACCAAGGAAATCAATGAAGGGTATCTTTTCATTTCCATTTCCACAACTTTCACCAGAAATGAAATGGCTGGTCCAATTTGTGCCCACCGACTCAGCTGCTGATACTTCCGAGTTCGAATCCAATGAGGTAGCAGATCGGTTCACACTCGTAACCGCTTCCATCAACCCTTGTTGGTATACCACGTAGCCAATTCCCCTGGTCGCAACATTCTCAAACAATGAACCTGTGACAAGACAAACATTTCACAACATTTAACCGATAAATTATACGTAACTGCAATAAATTCGACCGCGATTCAAATCTCAAACATAAAATCATCCCATAAAGAATTGGAGAGAAAATGATAATTACATCTTCTGGACACGTCCATTTGGTGAACTGGTGAGGAAACTTTAGCTGATTGATAAATATTGCTAGAAATGGTTGATTGATCACTGGCGCTGCAAGCACTGTTTACAATCGTCAAACCCAAGCCTTTAGGGAGGGCTCGAGAGGCATAAGAAGAAGGCTTTTTCCTTTTATAAACGCCTGATTTCTCTCTATGTTTCCTAGCCGTGATCACATGCCAATGGTTCTTCAATGCATTATCGGTTCTACCATCGAAAAGCCTAGCAATCCTCGCCCATTTGTTACCATGCAGCCTATGTGCAACTAACAGCATTTCCTCTTCTTCCTCCGTAAAATTCCTCTTGTTAATTCTTGGATCAAGCTGGTTGAACCATCTTAATCTACAACTCTTCCCTGCCATCCATGCAAACAAAAACCAGTCTTCTTTTAGCAAAAATTTTGAACTTCACAAAAGCTAATTCAGCTTACGTATACATACGTCGTGATGTACATGAAAGTTGATGTAAAGTTTAATGACTCATCACCTGATCTTCCTTCAAGATGTTCAGCTATCAAGTTCCAATTTTGAGGACCATAGTAAGTTACAAGCTCCATTAGCTTAGCATCTTCAGCTGGTATCCAATGGCCTCTAGAACAAAGTTTAGTGTTTCCACTTTTGCAACCAGAAACGGCACTGGAGTTCTTATTACTTTCATCTTCTTCACCATCCAAGTTCAAAGTCAGTCCCTTTTCTTCAACACCCCAAACCCCATTCTTTCCATCACAACCTGCTGTTCTCATAGTTTCCCTGTTTTCTAATGGCTCAAAGCTCAAACATTTATTACTTTGTTCCATTGAAGGGGCCTGAAACCCCACTGGGACTTGATTGTATATTCCCTCAAAACTTAGGATAAACCCTGGAAACAAAAATCCAAGAAAATGATCTGTGGAGATGAATTTAAAGGGAGTAGATGAGAAGAGGAAAAAGAGAGGAAAGAAAAAGAAAACAGGAGGAAGAGTTGGTGGTAAACAAATGGACGGGAGTAGAGGAGAATCAGAAAGGAAAAACAAGGTTTAAAAGGTAAAATCTTTGGCTCTTTTCGCAGAATAAAAAGGAGAGCACAACCCACACGATTCTTCGGTTCTTGTTTTTCGTTCTCATTGCTCCAAAAATGAATAAATAAATAAATTCAAGTTTAACTTTAAAATTATGGTCTGAATTTTATTTTCAATTTAACATAGTTTAAGATCAAAGTTTAAAAACTTAAAATGTATTGATAGTATATATGTATAGTCATATTGAATTAGCTTTTCAAAGTTTTTAATCACATCACATATCATTTGATTTAGTAATGTAACTACATTCATTTTGTGTACTTTCCTTATTCAATATGTAAATCATGGAAGTTTTTACTTTAACATGTGCTTTAATTTAATATGTTGAATCTTTTCTACTAATAGCGAAATCATTGTCACTTTTTATGCTTTCTTAGTTATTTTATATTTTTCATTAAAAAATTGAGTATTTTATATGATTGTATTAGTGTAAAATTAATTTATTCTTTTACATATTTTACAATTTTATAAAATCTATAATTATTTAGTTAGATAATCATCATGCAAGTAAATATTTTTAGTTATTTAGTTGTAAAAGATAAGGTTAAGTTATTTTTTAGAGATTAAGGATTAATTTGGATAAAAAAAATTAAGTTTTAATATGAGAATAATTGCCTTGTTCGAACCCTATGTTTAGAGACTAACTTAGAAAAGAGGTTTAAATAAAAATTCTTTACTAAATATATATTTTATTTATTAAATGTAAGTTTGATTTCAAAAAATAAGAAATAAAAATTCCTTTTTAAAATTAAAATAAAACAAAAACATATTTTCAAAAATCAAATGACGAGGAATATTCCCAAACTCAAGCATGGAATGGATTTTTTTATGAATTTGAAAATTTTATTTTATAACTTTCAAATATATAGTCAAATGGATTTTTTTTTCTAATTTGTACTTGATGTGTATATTGTATGTTTTTCTTTCATGGCAAATTATTGAGGATAAGGATAGGGATTGAAAATCAAAATCTATGGATAGTTTTTTTTCCATACGTACATGTTCTATGAATAATCTAACGAAGAACAAAAACAAAAAAAAAACCTAATATTGATGGAGACAATAAACCATGTATAGCATTGTGCTAGAAAATAATACATCAAAAGAAAACAAATATAGTGATTGCCACCAAAAAAAAAAAGGATGGTTAGAAAATATACACAGAAATTTAGTTAGGTCTTGTTTCAACTTTGAACAGAAAAGGACATAAAAAGCAGCCTTTGTTGAATGAGTAGCTAAGAAAAAAAAAAACACATCTTCCACCTTTGCTCTAAATGGAATTTTTGGATAATAAGACCAACAACCTTTCCAATCAAATGTTTCGAGTTTTGGCTCTGTTTCCAAAGTGATTGCTAGGATTCTTATAGATCTTGAATTAGGTCGGATCTAATTGCCGTCTGATTTTCTTTACTTTGTTTATTGCCTTAGCACAAAGCCAACCTTCATTCATCATTCAAAAAATATTAAAATATTAACAGAATTATATTAATGTTATTTTTTATAATTATATTTAAATTATTATTAAATTGTAAATTGAGTTCATTTGAATTTAAATTAAGAAAATAAAATTTGATACAATATTTTAAAGTACTTTTCTTTTAGAACAAGCAATACCCATTATACCAAAACAGGTTTTTAGCGGCGCTTTTTAGCACCGCTAAAAGTATTTGCGGCGCTTCAACAAGCGCCGCAAAAAACGCCGCTATTGACAGCGTCGCTAACATTTGCGGCGTTTTCTCCCATAAACGCCGTACAGATCACGACCTTTAGCGGTGCTTTTCCCACAAACGTCGTTATAGACACTACACCAAAATAGGCTTTTAGCGGCGCTTTTTTAGGCCTTTAGCAGCGCTTTTTAGCTCCGCAAATACTTTTAGCGGCGCTTTGAAAAGCGCCGCAACAGAAGCCGCCAATGACTGCGCCGCTAAAGGTGTTGGTCTATAGCGGCGCTTCTAACACAAACGCCGCTGAAGGCTAAGGCCTTTAGTGGCGCTTAAGTGGAAGCGCCGCTAAAGATCAGGGTCTTTAGCGGCGTTTTTGCGAGATACGCCACTAAAGATTAGGGTCTTTAGCAGCGCTTTTCCCACAAACGCCGCAAAAGACCCTGATCTATAGCGGCGCTTCGACCACAAACGCCACTAAAGAACCAAATCTTTAGCGGCGCTTTCCCTACAAACGCCACTAAATTTGGCAGATTTGTAAAATAAAATTTTTTATATTTTCAGCCCTCTTGTAAAAACAAATCAGAAGAAATCATATCTAAACCAGCCAAAAGTAATAAATCTATAGATCAATAAATAATATAATAAATATCAATAAATAAAATAAAATTCGTATTATTCTTACAAAAATGTTAAAAGTTAAAATGATAATTAAAAGTCAAAATTGAAGTATATTTACACGTAGTCTAAGATGGTGGCTGTTGTGACTGCTGAAGCATCTTCATCATACTCTGAAGCTGTTGTTGGAGTTCATCGAACTTTTGACACTGCTCTGCTTCCCTCGCTACAGCCTCTACTTCCCTCGCTATAGCCTCTACTTCCCTCGCTGCAGCCTGTACTTCTCTCGCTACCGCCTCTGCTTCTCTTTCTGCCGCATCTGCTTTAAGCTGCTGCTAGAGTTATTCATACTTTCGTTGAACCTCAGCTTATCTCACTGCTGCATCTGCTTTAAGTTGTAGCTGTAGTTCTTCATATCTTTTTTGAACCTCAGCTTCACCTCAGTTCTTCATATCTCACTGCTGCATTTACTCAGTTGTTGTCGCTTGCATCTGAGCCATCTGGTCTCTTAACCTCTGAACTTCAGCTTCAGCTCGACTCCCCGAAGGCATATATTGTTGCGAGCTAGATCCAAAATATTGGGATGGGTTAACAAAAGATCCTTGAAATCGAACCTGACCATACCTTCCAGGACCCAAAACTTTAGTGATAATCCGGTTATCAATGTCGTCAATATGAACAGAACTATCACTGGAAGCAATCGCTTCGTACTCCGCCTTTTTATCCTTTAATTTTTCCTAAAAAATAAATCACATAGTTAGGAACGCAATATATATTAAAAAACCCAATGTAACATAACTTAACAATATTTGCATTACAATAAATGAAATAAACCATTAGAAAATAAACACTATAAATAATTAAAACAAGTGAAATTGTATTAAGCAAACGTACCATAATTTCTGCAGCTTCAGGAGTCATAGGGTTTCCATCTTTCTTCCTATGTGTAATGTCAAAAAGTTGAAGGCGTCCAACTTTTTGACCGGACGACAGTTCCTACAATACAATAGTAAAAATATTAATTGATAGAAAGTAATAAATATCTGCCAATATTAAAAAATTCAAAATACCTCTGCATGAGCTACACACGCAAAACTTTTCGACCCAGCTGTGTGAGTGAATTTTTGTTGCTGCCTACTATTTTTTCCAACTCGTTCACAATCCTACATTATGAAATTATTAGTACGTTAATTAGGAAATACTATACACCAAAATAATTACAAAATTTTATAAGTTACACATACCTCTCCTTTCTTCGAAGTCCAAAATCTAACGACCTCTTCCCACTGGTACCTCAGCATTCCTAGCGGGACATTTTGTAATCTCTCGTCGAGTGTTGTTTTTGTCTTAAAATAGTCTTTCTTTAAAGTGCTCTTATGGTCTCTCCATCTTTTTCCCAATGCCTTCTTTACATAAGCATCGGAGACCTCTAGAGCAAATCTCGCCTACAAAAAACACAACTTAAGAAAGTAAATGTAAACGAAACTTAAACCCAAGTATTATAAATGACATACACGTTTTGTTACCTTAATGTTATCGAGAGCTTGGTTCTTGTTACTCTCGGGCACTTTATGCCATGACTCGAAGTTAATTGGCAACATATTTGCATTCCGTGCTAGAATGCCCATGTATCCTGCTAAAAGGCGAGCTTCTGATCCAACAGTCTGACCAAAGCTACTACTGGATACTTGGACACGCTCGACTGGATCTAGCTCGTATAAATCGATCAGTACTGTACGTCCGCGAACTCTCCGCGTCCCACCAGTTTCATCTGAAAAATAAAAGTATTGTAATATACGAAATTTAAAAAAAATAAACAAGAAGTCAACACACATGTAAATTAAATGTTAAATTACTTTGAACTTCTATAGGTTCCTCAGGTGTAACCGGAACATTCGAAGATCCAATAGCAGTCTGGTGTTCAGTGCTGTTTGTTTCCGCCGAGTTTGGAGTACCTTGAACAATGCGGTGCGATCGCACTTTTCTTCTAGGCATTTTATCTGCAATACAAATAAATTAGTTGAAAACTTTGTATACAATTACAACAATAATATCACATATAAAATAGTTGAAATATCTTCATTCGTAAATATAATTAGATAATGGTAAAATCTTACTACATTATAATTCGTAAATATCTTCATCCGTATCCTGGCGGACCCATTGAAATTGTGTACTAGTACTAGGGATGTTTTTGTTTAAGTTCTGTTCTAGAAATGGCAAAGTTTGGGTTCTGTCGTCAATGTCATCTCTACTTCCACTGCCCATGTCAAACAAGTCTCTAGGGATGTTACGGAGTACAACGTACCAACCCTCATCAGCTGGATCTTTTGAGTAAAAAACTTGTTTGACTTGAGAAGAAAATACATACGGCTCATCAATCAATTGTTGTCTTGTGTGAATCAATCGAGCGAAGTTTACCATTGTGAAACCAAATTGATCTTGCTTGATTCCACGTGCAGTATTAACATCGGCCCAATCACCTCGAAATAAGACAACTTTCCATTTGCCGTAGTAATCCAACTCAATTATGTCAGTAAGAAGTCCAAAATATTCCACATTTCCCTCCACAGGATTATTGTCCCTAGCACTAGCATAACTCAATTATGTAAGTTGTGTATTATGTAAGTTATGTAGGCTATGCATGTTAAGTAAGTAATGTATTATGTAAGTTGTGTATAATGTTAGTTATCAAAGTTATGTATTATGTAAGTTATTTAAGTTATGTAAGTTGTGTATTATGTAAGTTATGTAGTCTATGTATTATGTAAGTTATTATGTTATTATGTAAGTTATGCAAGTTTATATATAAGTTTATATTATGTAAGTATTTCACTTTTATGTATCTTATTTATAATTATTTTTAAAATTATAAAATTCATTTCTAATAAAATTGAAATGTAGGATATATATCCATACCATATATGGGGTGATATATTAAAAATATAGGTTTTAATATTTAAAAATAACATTTACAATTATTTTTAAAATTATAAAATTTATTGACAATAAAATTGAAATATAGGTTATATATCCATACCATATATGGGGTGATATATTAAAAATATATGTTTTAATATTTAAAAATAACATTTACAATTATTTTTAAAATTATAAAAAATAATTTACAATAAAATTGAAATATAGGTTATATATCCATACCATATATATAAATTTTTAATATATATATATAAATTTTAAGTAATGTAATATATTTAAGTAATGTAAGTTATAAATTTTTGTAAGTAATATATTTAAGTAATTAATATATTTTAGTAAGTAATGTAAGTAATGTAATATATACTTTAATTTTAGTAAGTCATGTATTTAAGTAATATATTTAAGTAAATTCTAGTAAGTAATGTATTTAAGTAATATATTTAAGTAAATTTTAGTAATTAATATATTTAAGTAATGTAAGTTATAAATTTTAAAAATATATATTAATAATTCATTGACATTCATTGACAATTCACTGACAGTCAATCAATTAATCGATCAATTTATTGAATAATCATAGATTATTAAACATTAACATTCAATCAATTAATCACATATAACGTCGATAATTTATTCATTGACATAAAATCGAAAATCGATAATTTATTCACATTAAACCGAATAAATTAATCGCCCATAATTTATTCAATTACTCAAATATAAAAAGTGATTTAAGAATCATAATCTGAACATTATGAAATTAGCGTAATTTTTTTTCTTGGGTAAATGATACGTAGCAAAATAACAAGCATAATTTAAAACTAGCATAACTTGTAATAAGCTGCAAAGTTACACGCAAATTGAGCAAAGATGATAATTAAAACCGATACACAGCTTTAAAACCAAAATCTTAATTAAAACTTCGTTTTAAAACTAAAAAAATAATTAAACGATAAAGCTAAAATATAACCAAATCCGAAATTTAAACATTTGGAGGTGTTTTTTTTAAGAAAACTATCTAGGGAAACATAGAAATAAATACCTCAAATTTCCTCAACTTCGAAGCAAACTTCTGCAAAAAAAAAACACACACACACACACACACACACACAAGTAAATTAGTACCAACAAAACAGAAAAAAATAACAGAAGGAAACAAAAGAATATTTAACTAAATTAAGATACAAATCTAAATTTGAATTTTAATTATCACAACAATCAGAACAATACATAAAGACCAATGCAGAACAAGACTCTATATTTCTTCAAAATTACCGTATGAAATATTTCCATATCAAATTCACTTCATTATTCATACCAAATATTAATATCAAATATTTAACAACTTTGATTCAGATGAAATATCTAATATCAAATTCACATCAAAGAACATTTGACAATAGCCTCAATTTAGGATCTAACCAACCATTCTTTTACAAATTATGAACAGTTGACAGTAGCTAAGCTGTTGTCTATAGCCTGTCTACAGTCACAATTTCGGCAAATTACAACATTGAGTCTCATAACCCACAAGATATAATTAGTTACATTTAACTAAATATGAATAAAATCTATTATTAAATAATATATGTTGCTATCGCAAAACAAGGTAGAAAACAGAACAACTATTTGCATATTCATTCAGAAAATCTCGCAAAACAGACTAGAAAACAAACTAGATCCCTTTTGTTCAAATTGATTATAAAACAGTCATCCCGAGGTATTGAAATTTAAGCAGCAAAATCTGGTATCGATTTCTACACACTCAAACCACAGGTGTGAAACGCATTTTAAACATTTATAAATTTCATAGCTTTATTTTTTTATATATCTGATTGACCTCATGAATAACATGATAACAGAAATGAGTCTTATATATTTTGTAATCAATTTTTGCAGGCATTGAAGGCTAAATTGGCGAAAGATAGTGAACTTCAACTCATCTGCTTCAGCTTGTTTGATTTAGTAAAGCGGTTAGTCAATTCTCTGCAACATTTATTCAGCAAATTGAATTTTCTGTTTTCATTTGCATCTTCTAATCTCTAAGCTATTTTGGTATATGAGAATGGGATTTTAGTTTAAAATATTTGACATTTCGTAGTACTATTAACCAATGGTTTTTCAGAAGAACAAGTCTTTTACGTGATAGTTTGATCCTTCTAGGATTAATGGAGGGATGCAGTACACGTTACAACATGGCATTAGAGAGCTCTATTTAACACATGTAAGACAACAGAGAGCAAACTTATGCTGATCAATAAGGGAGTATGAGTATGAAAATATGAATTTCTAAACATTTTTCAAATACATAAAACTTTAAAAATATAAAAATACTCAAGCATTCGATCCTTACACTGGAATCCAAGTAGCATAGATTCAAACCGGTGTTTATTTTTTCTTTTCTAACAAAATCCTAACCAAATAACTGACATTTATAATCAAAATAAATCATAAAATAAATAAAATACCTTTTAAAATTATAAAGCATAGCAATGTTATTGTCAACAGAACATAACTAAAAATTTAAAGAAAAAGAACAGCGAAATAAACAAAATGAAGGGAGAAACACGCAGAAATCCCCAAACCCTAGACATGCAGAAATCCCCAAATTTCCCAAATTCCCAAACAAACTACCAATAGCTTGGTGATTGAACTTAGAATCTAAACCCCAAATTCCCAAATTACACTGAACCAAAACCCTAAATCAAGATACAGTATTTCGAAAGGAAAAAACGCTTACCTTTTAACCACAAATTCCGCAGCTTTGATAGTATCCTGTGAAGATTGACTAAACCTTTGCTTCGTTTGTGATGATTCTGAGTTCTCCTCTCCCTTTTTTTTCTTTGTATTTTTTCACGATTTCTGGGGAAAAGTTGGGGGGCCTTTTTGGGGACAAAATACGTTTTTCGGCTAAGTGTTGGGATGAAATACAGAATGAACAATTGCGGCGTTTGTAATATAGCGCCACTAATACTGTTAATGTGGTAGATAAACGACAGCGTTTTTTGTTAACTGGAAAGTAAATTTGCGACGCTTTCGCCTAGCGCCACTAAAACATACCTTTACTGGCGCTTTTACAATTGCGCCGCAAAAGCCAGTAAATTCCCGAACAAAAACTACATCGTTTTGCCCAAACTATTCATAATTTTTTGCGGCGTTTACGAATAAAACGCCGCTAATGCCCATTTTTCTGGCGTTTTTTACAAAAACGCCACTAACAAATTAAATTCTTCTACTGAAACGGCACCGTTTTTTAGAAATTTTAAAATATTGTTTTTTTTAATTCATATTTAAAAAACACAATATATAATTACAAATTGCGGCGTTTACGAATAAAACGCCGCTAATGCCGTTAATATGCAATAGAAAACGACAACGTTTTGATTAAACTACACAGTGACTTTGCGGCGTTTTCTTCCTAGCGCCTCTAATACCCAACTTTAGTGGCGTTTTTGCCCTTGCGCCGCGAACGCCGTTAAATTCTCAGCCAAAAACTACACCATTTTTACCAAATTATTAATAACTTTTGTGGCGTTTTTGCTCAAAACGCCGCTAAATCTCACATATTTTACTTAGTATATATTATTTGTTTCTTTTTTCTTCTATGTTTCATTAGAATTTTAATTAATTAATTATTAAAATTTTAAGTAATGTTTAAAACTATCTGATAAAATTATAAATTTTAGTTTTTTATTTCATTTTTATATTATTTTATTTTTTCATATATTTTGATCCTATCCAAATTAAATATAAGTAATTACTATATATATATAAAATATCGAATTGTTAATGTTAAATATTTTTAAATATAAATTTTAGTAATTAAATGTATCATTTAACAAGCTGTCTAAAATAAACCAAAATTAACCATAATTAATTTAACCATTCGGTATACATGCATATATAAAGTGATCTATATATATATACATATATATATTATATATCTCTAATTAATTTAATAATATATACTATACATATCTTTGAAATATCTTAAATGATCACTGAACCCTCCACCAATTGTAGGATTCTTGGCATGTGCTATCGGTGCCCTAGGAACATTGCCAAAATACCGAAAGGGGGCATCTGCTAGCTTCCAACCCTCCAAATCCCATCGTTCATCAATAAATATTTTTAGAACGATCCTTTCTACTATAAATTAGAAGGCTGAACCAGATTTTGTAGAGTAGTGACAAAAATTTAGAGAAACAAAACCGGACGGTCACTACTTAATATTAAATTTATTATTATATATTTTACAAACATATAAGAACATATTTAATATATAAATTAATAAAACTAATTAATCTAAGCAACCATGATCCCTAACTTGAGTAGTACCCTTAATTGACACCCTAAACCTTAAATCCCTAACCCCTGACCCTTAAATCTCCTAGCCCCTAAATTCCTAACCCCTAAATCCTAACACCTAAATCCCTAACCCCTAACCCCTAAACCTTATATCCCAAACCCTAATAATCATATACACCCCCTATATATATACCTTCCAAAAAATTCCCTAAATCTTTAATAATCATAAAAACAGTTAAAATCGATTAAACAATAATTAATAGTTAAAAATTTTGTATAAAGTAGCAATAAACAATAATATTCTTTATAAATTTTATTTTTTATATAAAGTATGGAATTTTTAATATTTTATTTTATTGATAAATATTGAATAAATTTCTCTAATTAACAAATTCACAATTTGATTTAAGTATTTAATTAAATGTTTGTCATGAAATATTATAATTAGTTGAGTTTTACGTACTATTTCAACCTTGAATTTAAATTAAATAATATATATTATCCATCAAATTTTTTAATCCTAATAAAAAACATACTTTTAAAATTTTAACCTTTTTTTGGATGTTGATCACATCCACAATATATAAATTTAAATTAATACTATATTAAATTAATAATCATATATATATACCTTAAACCTAATTAAACCCTAAATTAACTATACTGATAATTAATTAAATCAATATTTTAAATTTAAAATCATACTATATCTGTTTTACGATTATATAAAAAAAATTTACTATATATAATAATATAAAAAATAAGCAGTATATATTAATCATGTATCCAAAAATCTTAAAAATTATTTTAAATAATAGTATTTTAATTTTTTCCATGTGATTTATTTCAAATTATTTTTATGTGTTATTTTTTCTGAATATTTTAAATATTTAATTAGATTTAAGTTGAATTTTATTTAATTAATCTAAATAATAAACCAATTAAGATAAAATGTTTTTTTTGCGGCGCTTCAACAAAAACGCCGCTAAAACCCTAACATTAGCAGCGCTTATCATAGAATCGCCGCTAAAAATCTTAACTTTAGCGTCGCTTATATAAAAACGCCGCTAGAAGACCAAATCTTCGCGGCGCTTCAAAGAAATCGCCGATAAATACCTTAACTTTAGCGGCGGTTGATTAAAAACGCCACTAAAACCCCCGACCATTAGCGGCGAGAGCCTAAAAACGCCGCTGAAAGTAAAAGCATTAGCGGCGCAAATATAAAAACACCACTAAAGCCCTCCGAAGACTACCAAACGATGTCGTTGGGATTTTTTTTTGGCGGCATTTTCTTAGTAACACCGCGAAAGCTCATTTTTTAGCGGCGTTTTCTGTAAAGCGCCGCTAATTCCTAAATTTTACCGGCGTTTTTTTACGAAACGCCACTAAAAGTGCCGCTAAAACCCTGTTTTGGTGTAGTGAGACCATGACCTTTAGCGGCGCTTTTCCCACAAATGCCGCTATAGACCACGACCTTTAGCGGCGCTTTTCCAACAAACACCGCTATAGACCACGACCTTTAGCAACGCTTTTCCCATAAGATGGATTTATTCTTAGGATGGATTTATATATAGTGCTAACAGTCACATACTAATGATGTACTTTGTCTCATTAACTCAAGACTTGACGTTATACCAAGCGTTGAGTCGAGTTTCCATCATGAGTGACTCTAATTAATAGGCTTGAGTCCCATCCCTTTTGAGGTCCTTTTTACTGCATCTCTAGCAAGATTTTTTGTCAAAGGATCTGCCAATTTTTCACTTGACCTCACATAATTAATAGTGATCACTCCATCAGAGATTAATTGGTGGACATAACTATGTCTTAATCCAATGTGTCTAGATTTTCCATTATATACTTGACTATATGCCTTTGCTAGAGTAGTCTCACTATCACAACGGATAGAAATAGGTGAAATTGGCTTAAGCCATAAAGGTACATCATAAAGCAAATTTCTTAACCATTCTGCTTCTTTAGATGCAGTGGCTAATGCAATAAATTCTGCTGCCATGGTGGAATTAGTAATACATGTTTGTTTCTTGGAACCCCAAGAAATGACTCTTCTACTAAGAATGAAGATCCATCCACTAGTAGATGCATGATCTTTCAAACTTGTAACCAACTAGCATCTGAATACCCTGCTAAAACTGGAGGATATCCATTATAACACAATACATAGTTAATAGTTTTCTTTAAGTACCTAAGTACTCTATTCAAAGCTTGCCAATGCAAACTACTTGGATTACTTGTGTACCTACTCAATTTTCCAACAGCATATGCAATATCTGGTCTTGTACAAGTCATTATATACATAAGACAACCAATTAGACTTGCATATTTCAATTGATCAAATTTCCTACCAGCATTAGATACTAATTTTAATTGAGGATCCATGGGTGTAGATGCTGGTATACAGTTGAAAAGATCAAACTTTTTAAGCACATTTTGAATGTAATGTGATTGTGATAAAGCTATAATGCTTTCATCTCGGGTTATTTTAATCTCAAGAATAACATCTGCTACACCCATATCCTTCATAGCAAAGTTGTTTGACAAGAATTTCTTTGTGTTTTCTATTTGTTCCAAATTCGTGCCAAAAATGAACATGTCATCTACATATAAGCAAATTATGACACCTTTTCCATTTTCAAATTTGCTATATATGCACTTATCGGGTTCATTTATTTTATAGCCATTAGCTAAAACAACCTTGTCAAACTTTTGATGCCATTGTTTTGGTGCTTGTTTAAGCCTATATAAAGATTTAACAAGCTTACATGCCTTATGCTCTTGTCCTGGAACAACAAATCCTTCTGGTTGCTCCATGTACACTTCCTCTTACAATTCACCATTTAAAAATGTTGTTTTAACATCCATTTGGTGAACAACCAAATTATATATAGAGGTAAGTGATATTAAGAGTCTAATTGTAGCAATTCTTGCTACTGGAGTATAGGTATCAAAGTAATCAATACATTGTCTTTGTGTAAAACCTTTTGCTACCAACCTTGCTTTAAATTTATCAATGGTACCACCGACCTTCATTTTCTTTTCGAAGATCCATTTACAACCTATTGGTTTGGAACCTGGTGGAAGATCAACTAAGATCCAAGTTTGATTTCCCATTATTGAATCCATCTCATCATTTATTGCTTCTTTCCAAAAAGCAGAGTCTTGAGATTTCACTGCCTCTTCAAATGTAATAGGATCAGATTTAGTATTATAACAATAAGGTACCTTATTGCACATACTTTCACCTTTTCCTTCTACAAGAAACATAATGAAATCTGGTCCAAAATCTTTGACCTTTTTAATCCTCCTACTTCTTTTTAATTCTTGACAAGATTCATCATTATTATCAATTTGTTTCAATGGAATCTCATTCTTATTTGAAGAATGAATCAATTGTTGTGGTTGTAATTATCTTGATATAGAATTAAATCTATTTTCATCAAAAATAGCATCTCTTGATTCAATAACAGTATTAATTGAAATTGAATCATTTGGTTCAATTACCATGAACCTATATGCCTTGCTATTATGTGCATAATCTATACATATGCATTCAATTCCTCTTTCACCTAACTTTTTACTTTTAGGTGTTGGAACTTTTACAATAGCTCTACAACCCTAAACCTTCAAATAATTAAGGTTTGGTTTCCTTTTCTTCCGTTGTTCATAGGGGGTTATTTTAGTTTCCTTATTAGGAACTCTATTCAATATATGACAAGCTGTTAGAACAGCTTCTCCCCAAAAACCTTGTCCAAGAAATGAATATGATAACATTGAATTTACCATTTCAGTCAAGACTCTCTTTTTTCTTTCAGCTACACCATTTTGTTATGGTGTGTAAGGGGCTAAAACTTGATGGACAATTCCAGTGAGTTCAAAATAACTTGGATTATAGTATTCTCCACCTCTGTCCGATCTTAAGCACTTGATAAATGATTCACACTGAAGTTCAACTTCAGATTTATAAACTTTAAATTTATCAAGCGCTTCATCTTTTGAATGCAATAAATATACATAACAATATCTAGAACAATCATCAATAAAAGTAACAAAATATTTCTTTCCACCTAATGTAGGAGTATTATGCAAGTCACATAAATCACTATGTATCAAATCAAGCAATTTTGTATTGCATTTTTCAATATTATTATTAAAAACAGGAATTAAATCTAGTTTATACATGTCATTCAATTCTCTATAATTCAAATGACCTAATCTATAATGCCACAAACAAAAAGATTCAACCATATAAGCAAAAATAGTATTTTTATTCTTATTAATAATATTGAGTTTGAACATGCTCTCATACATATACTCTTTCCCCACAAAAATTCCTCCCTTAGACAAAATAAACTTATCTACTTCAAAAATAAGTTTGAAACCAAACTTATTTAACAAACTTCCAGACACTAAATTCTTCCTAACTTCTGGTACATAATATACATCATTTAAGGTTAAAACATTTCCAGAAGTGAATTGTAGTTCAACAGACCATTTGCCTTTAATTGCTGCGGTGGAAGAATTTCCCATGTACAAGACATTGTCATTTTCACATTGTGTGAACTTTGTGAACATGCTTTTGTCTTTGCACACATGTTTGGTTGCTCCGGTATCAATCCACCATATATTATCATCTTGTGCCATATTAATTTCAGATATCATTGCAACGAACTTTTTGTTATTATCAGCCTTAGAAGATGATTTCTTCTTTAAAAATCGACATTCATTCTTGAAATGTCCCGGCTTTCCACAATGATAGCATGAGCCCTTTTGTTTCTTTTTAAACTTAGGTGCTCTATCAGTCTGATTGAATTTTCTCTTGAATGGTTTAGTAGTCTGTACTTCCTCCGTAACATGTACTTTGGCATTTTCAGAATTTAGGTTCTGATCTTGTTTTCGATACTCTTCTTCAATACGAAGATGATTTGCCAAAGCCTCAAGAGATATTTCATCTTTTTTATGTTTTAGACTTCTTTTAAAATCTTTCCAAGAATTTGTCTATTATGGAGGATACCACAATCATTTCATCCATTTTCATATCATATTGCTTAAATTGATTCAGCATCTTTTCAATATCACAAAATTGTTCCATAACAGAACGACCATCAACCATTTGATAATTATTGAAACGACTGACAATAAATTTCTTACTTGTAACATCTTCAGTCATGTATCTTGCCTCCAATTTGTCCCATAATTCTTTAGCGGTGACCTCGTTTTGGTAGGTGTCGAACAAACCATCAGATAAGCCATTCAATATGTGGCCCATGCACATGTAGTCAGCATTGTCCCATTTTTGTCTTTCTCGGGTTGCAGCAACAGATTTGTTTTCATTCTCATCAGGTCTTGGAGTATCCAAAACATAAGCAATCTTCAAAGTTGATAATAAGAAGTGCATCTTTTTCTGCCATCGTCGAAAATTGCCACCACAAACCGATCAAGTTTAACAAAATTGGAAGCCAACTCCCTTAGTGTTCCACTTTCATGTGTTGTGGTAGTCATAATGAATTATAACCTTAAAATTGTTAGTTCAAAACTCCGGTAAGAAAAATCTCGAACACAAGATCGAAACTCGAATAGAAAAAGAAGAAATAGGACAGGCTCCAAGGCGTGTATCAAGCCACTATCTTTAAGGTTATATTCGCCCCCACTTACCTTCGGTGTGCAAATGAGTTCCAAGCAAATTAACCTCAAGGATACAATGAAGCCAATGACTATTTGCGTTTTGCACTGATGAGAATAGTCCACTATGCACTAAGCAATGTATAACAAAAACTCAATTTCTACAAAGGATTTCTGCAGTAATACTTTATAGAATAATCTAATAATATTAGAAAATGAAGGAAGGAAAGAAAGAATATTAGAATTTGTTGATATTATTTCCAAATGAAATCTCATTCCTATTTATAGGAATTTTCATATCTCTTCATAGAGACATCTTTCAATAGGTGTCTTTATGAATAAATAAATAATAATTATTCATTTAATTTTGTAACTATTCAAATAATATTTTTTGAATAGTTATAATTCTTTTTAAAAAAATCAAATGATATAACTTTTGACCAATGACCAAAAGTTTTATCTTTTGATTAATTACACCCATTCATTTATAGTTATTGGGATACTATAAATATTTGAAAATGTTCCAACACATAATCAAGTAAGCAAGCCTTCTTTAAATATGTATTATAGGCTTGCAAATTTTCAGCTAGTATGAACGTGATATCCTTGGAATTGAGCTTCAAATAGACTCCTATATGGTATCAAACAAGAAGATATGTTCAAAGATTGAAAACATGAACATACTTAAAAGCCTTCAAATAAAATCTTTACTTGACTGATATTCAATCCTTAAAATCGATGTAAGAAATAAAATAAAATTTTCAATCAAAAGTATGCATATAATATATAAGTTGTACCTACAATCATCGAATTGCAATTGAGACGTGGACGTGCAACGCAATTAGTAGTAACCCAAAAAATAGAGAGAAACAAATAGCCTTGATAGAAATGAATTTCATTGAATTTGTCATTAATTTATAGCCGAAAATATTATCTTAGTTGCCCAATTCAACATCATTATCCCACTTCAGTTTCTTTAACGTCAAATCGTAATTTGACTAATCCTAATACAACATTGTTCTAAAAACTTAAACTACAAGGTTTCTTGCTAAATAAATAATTAAAAAGAAAACAAATTAACGAGAAAGGAAAATGACTTTATCATATTTTACTACTCTATGACGTTAGCAAAGTTTTTGCAAGTCAATATTTTATTTCTTTTTTTCCCCAAAAACATTGTAAATTGAGGTAAGATTCAACCTAACTAAATTTTGGATTTGCAATTGTAACTTTGGGTAAAACAACGAGTTATTGATCCTAAGATCATCTTGTATAAACCAATTAAAATAAGCTTTAAATTCCTGATTATCCTTGTTTTTATACGACAAATATAACAAATAAAAAATCTCGAGTCGGTCAGCATCTTAAATTTTATGTCCCACCATATATTCTTTGCCTAGCATTTCCCTCTAAGATGGGTGACTCTTGTGCTTGTAGCATACATGGAGGATAATGCTTTTGACCCTAATGAGACCAAAGAAGTATAGGGAAAGTTTTTGGTGGAATTGGTACAATCAATCAACCATTTCACCATGTGTAGAAAGAAAGAGACTTTATCTCAATTATTATGTGTTATATTAGACAAAAACAGGTTTACGTGGCATATCCTAATCCAATACGGCCTTCATCACATACATGTACTTACGGGCAGACAAACGTGCGCAGAAAGAAAATTTTAATTTGGATGTGTGTGTAATCTCATAATCATCTATATGCTATGAATGGAAACTAAAAATAGGTTTTCAAGGCAAGTAATAATTGAGATTTTGATTGAGGGAATATCGACTAGAAGCCATAGCTTTGTTGTCTTATATGTCAATATTAGCTTTGTGCTCAATTGAGAGATTAGGTGTTAATGAACAAAAAGAAAAAAATTGAGAGATCTAAATGTTAATTGTTATTCTAGAAATCTAACTCGAAACGAAAGAGTGTTGTTATATATTCAATCTTTTATATGAAAGGGATGACTACAATGTTAAAATTTGAAGTCCTTCATTAATTTCGCAATAGTTGATTTTGATTGAACGATTTAAAAAAAGAATGGAAGCGATATAGGGTGAGTTAATTTTTTTTTAAAAAGACAATGTGTATGGAACGATTATGATAATTGTTTGTTTCATTCAACCCTATTTCACTATATTACATTACCATTTTACCATTATATAAATAATTTTAAAGGGGTAAAAATATAATAATCTATTTTAGAAAAAAAATTATATGTTTTGTATTTAAATTTTTTGAAGAATCATATTTAAATATTTACCTGCTTTTAGAAAGAGTGAAAATATAAAAAATAACTCACAAAATTTAAATTGAAATGGAGCGAAGCGGGGTGGGGATGGATGCATTTAACATCAATAGATGTAATAATGATTTTCAAGATTATACATTCATAGTGAAACGGTATAAGTAGAGGAGCAAAGCATGCCAATTATGGAGTGATGGCGAATTTGACACCATCCACCTCCGCCCCACTTCATTGCATCCTTAAAAGATGATATATATGATATATAAACAACAAGATCCATCCACAATAGATTGAGTAACCGTTTGAATTTTTTGTAAATATATTGTTCAAATTTGATTCTTGTCAGTTTAATTTTTTATTATTAAATATTATTTGAGTTTCATCAAATTAATTTGAATTAAAAATTTTGGCCCTTATACTACGTGTTAGATTGCATTTTGCCTCCATTACTCAAAAAATAAGTAAATTAGTCTCTTTATATTAGATTGAAGAGCAAACCCAGTCCTTTCCGTTAAAAAAATTCATTTATTTCTAATATTAAAAGCTGGCATGACTGACAGAATTAGCGAACAATAACATGTTACATGCCACGTGTGCCTTATGTTGACACTCAGGAATCAATTTTTAATAGTAGAATTGGATAAAAAATTTAAAAGAATGACCAATTTACTCTTTGATATATTGTTTTTTGAGCAAAGAGGAACAAAATGCAATCCAACTCCTAGCATTAGAGTCTTCATGATACTTTTATCGTGGTTTGTAGTATATTTAGACTTGTTCACAAGTTGGTGACCTGGTTCATTTTCTTCAAACTTCAATAAGACTTTTTTTAGACCGGTATATTCAAATTCAAATTAAAAAATTACTTAAATTTAATAATAAAAATATATTAATATTATTATAAAATTATTTTTATTATTTTATTATTTTTTGAACTGTAAATGAACCACTTGATTAAGCCAACCAATTAAACCGGTTGAGAACTATTTTTAGAACTAAATTGTAACTCAACCCATAAACTACTCTAAATACTTTTTAACCATTAATTTATCTTAATTTATTCATAAATCGAAATTCATTTAAATTTAAAATTTTCATCTAATAATTAAAAATGAAATAAATCGGATCTAAAATTTAGCATAAAAAATTTAACTAACCCTAATTTCTCAAAATTAGGACTACAGGTAGCCTAAAAAGAATAAAGAGGGCCCTTTTTTATATATATATAAATGTTTGTAAACTGTGACCTTTTTGAAAGATCAATTGAAGTTGTCTCTTTTGTAGACAAAAAATAAACATAAAAGGAAGGGCAGACTTTGTTGAAAACTAAGGTAGTTTTAAGGGGATACAAATATCACTGTTTTTGCCTTCTTTATTTGACTATGTTTCACCATATGTCCCATTGACAACAATTGACAACTTTCCTCAAATAATTACATCTCTCTTCTCTGTCATAATAAACCTATTGTTTTTAAAAGTTTTTCTTAGAGTAAATTATTTTACATTATTTGTGAAATAATTTAAAAAAAAAATAAGAAATATTATATAAATGCAGCATAATTTAGTCTTCATATATGAAATTATAATCATTGTAAAACACTAACATAAATTCTAAAAATCATATAAAAAATTGAAACTGAAGAATTTGTTCACATGAAAGTAACTAAAAAGTCTATCATTCATTAAAGAAAATTGTTGATATCATTGTTCCATGGGTTGTTTTCTTATTTGCAATTTGTAAAAATATATATATTATTAAGTATAATGTGTAAAATAAGCCATAATTTATTAAATTGTATTAACTCACATTCGGATGCAAGGGCTTCTAGTATAGATATCATCTTTGTCATCATCATTAACTTCTAAACTGTTCCCTATTTGAGAACCAAAGAATAGTGTCCTTGCAATAAATTGTATCAGATTTTCAAGTTTAAATTATAAGAAAAAAAAACTTTATTAATACATCATTGTGATGCAATACCTCCAAATCGGACTTCTGTAACTACAAATTTTTTAGTTTTGTAGCTAAATAGGATCAATTTTAAAAATAGATGAACATAGAATCAATCTTTCAAAAATATTTTCAATCTTGGCATATCCATATTATGCAAGATTAAAAAATAAAAAGTTATATCTCTTAGACATATTCCCCGAGCGGCGAATGGGGTGACGTATGGGCTGGTGGTTTGGGGGCGACAACTTGACTCGCCGAGGTATTAGGTGGAAGAAATCCCATTGAAACTGGAGCATTTATTAATCGAAGACAGTGGCAAAGGCTAGAGGATGTCTGGTAGGTAGTTGTGCACTGAGACCAGAGGATTGCAGGGCTGGTTGAAACTCCGAAGAATCTCAGTGGGTAGTGAGGATGGAGGGTAAGATTTGGTAAGGATGTAGGCTAAGAATTGTCAGTTCTTATCTGATGCAGAGAGGAGAAATGAGTTCTGGAGAAGGCTAAACTGCTATTAGGATTTGTTTGCTTAATATTGTTTAAGACGTTTTGGTTTCCCATTTCAAATTGTTATTTTTTTAGGAGCCCAAGGCACCTCCCATTCAGTCTGCTATTTGTTTGACAGCTGGACGAGATGGAGGGCTTTAAGGTACTGTTTAGTGTTTTCAATTTTTTAATAAATGCATCAGGTACTTTATTTTAAAAAAAAAGGTTATATCGTATTATTAAGTATTTGTAGGGCCCAATCTTTGCCCGGCCTGTGAGAGAATAAACCCAAACAAAAACACAGCCCAAAATTTTAAAATACAGGCCCAACAAAATTATAACCTAAGCCCAAAATTCCAAACACCCTAACTACCGAAACACTAAACAGAAAATTCTTGGCCGCCGCCTCCAGCAGTCCAGTCGCCGCACGACTCGGGGACAGGGTCCCTCTCCGCGCGAGTTGCGCGCCTTCCTCGCCTCGCCTTGTACCTGCAGCAACAAACGCGAACAGAATAGCAAAAATCACGCCAATAAGAACATAATAGATTTTCTATTCGTTTGATTTGGTTCATTTTTCCTTTTCCATTTCGGCTATTTAAAGCCGTGGAAAATCTGTAAAAGGGGGGGGGGGGAAAGAAAAAGGGAAGGGAAACGATGTATTAAAAAATATTAGAAAACACGAAAGATCAGAATACGATTTTGAAGGTTTTTATTTCTTTTTGTTTTCCTCAAATCTTTTTTCTGTTTTTGGTCACCATTTCATGTCTTTTTGAGACAAAAGATAAGGGAAGAAGGAGTTTTGTTTACCTTTCAATCGGCGGCGTCGTGCGGTTGGGAAAAATACGCGGCGGCGGTGGGGGGCTGAATGTGGGAACCCTAGCAGAGGAGGCTAGGGTTCATAAGCCTTTTTTTTAAACATGGCAGGAAGTATTTTTTTTTTAAAATGTTGCTTTATAACAAAATTAAAACGGCGCCGTTTTAAATGGCCAGACCCGCACGGTGACCCGACCCGGAGGGGAGGATCCGCGCGTTCTCACGTCAGATGGGAAAATTTTGCACTTTGGCCCTCACTTTTGCGCCGCCTTTCAATTAAATCCTGTTTTATTTTTTTTAAATTGGGTCACAGATTTTAGTTTTGCTTCAATTCAGTCCCATGCTGCGCAGCGTTTAGGAAGGAAGGAATAATTTCCTTTTTGGTCCCCCATTTTTTTCCGAGTGTCCAATTTGGTCCTTTCTTTTGTTTTATTGCAAATCCGCCCCCTTTTTTCCGTTTTAATTCAATTGGGTCCATTTTATTTGTTTTATTTTTTATTACTGTTATTATTATTATTATTATTATTATTATTATTATTATTAACGTATATTCACATGCAGGTTTTATATATAATATATGTATATTTTATATATTTTATTTCCTAACTTATATATATGCCTCTATATTTTAGTTTTAAATCCTTTTACCTTTATAAATACGTATACGCGTATGTCCTTATATTATTCTTTTTTTTTAAACTGCATTTATATGCATACATTTTCACACACATACATATTTTTTTTTGGGAATTTATTTATACCTTGTATTTATATATATATATATATTGTTTTCTTTGTAAATATTTACACAAATACACATTTTATCTTTTTATACATTTTATTTTCATAGTTTTTATAAATAAACATGTATATATATATGGGTATACACCCACATTTTATAATACGCATTTTCCTTATTTTTGCACATATACATATTTTTTAGAAACTACTATAAATTTTTCTGTACACTTATATATATATGAATTAACATATGCATATTTTTGAACTTTTTCTTGCGGTTTTCATACTCACATACATGCTTTTTTTTATTCCATTTCATCTTTTTATATGTATCATTTTTATATGTATCATTGTATATGTGGGTTAAATATATGTGTACACATATTCGCAAAGCTACTTATTGTACTTGTATATATGTTTGTAAATATTTATTCATATATGATTTAAATTAAGTATTTGTATCATATTGTACATTACCTTTTTAACATACCCTTTTTGAAAATATGTTTTGGTTTTAACCATACATCAAAGTTATTTTCTTGCTTCAAAGGTGTTTTTTGAATAAAAGCAATATTCGAAGTTCGAGGGAAATTGAGCCCTAACGTATTGGGTTCGGATTTTCTTTGTTAATCTTAAATAACCGAGGATATTCTTTATTTAAAATGCATGAGTATAAAAATTATTTTTGGGAACTTAACTTGTTGTGTCCTAACGTATTGGGTGTGACATGTTACTTTTTCAAAATGAAGATTTTCACATAAAATAAAGTGATACTCAAAGTTCAGGGATTATGAGGAATTGTACCCTAACGTATTGGGACTCGATTTCTTTACATGACTTGAACAATTGATTATCCTTTTTCAAATTTCATCATTTGAGTTGATTATAAAATATTTTTAACCTTCGACACTAAGACATTAAATGATCAATTTGGTACCGATTTTGGGCGTCACGAGGATGCTAACCCTTGCGTAACCGACTCCCGGACTCGTTTTCTCAAAATTCGTAGACCAAAATAATTTTTTAAGGTGAGCCGATCACACCTTAATAAAGGATCGGTGGCGACTCCAGTTTTATTTTTAAAGTCGACAACTAAATTTTTGTTTTCAAAAAAGTCGTTTCGACAGTATTGTTATATAAACTCATATTCAAGAAGGGTTGCAATTCCTTTCAATCATTGGACAAAAATTGCATTCCTGGTATCCAAAAAAATTTAGATATCAAGATAGAGAAAATGGTATAATTTAGATACCAATTTATAGCCTAAATCTTCAAAATATAATTAGTTTCATCTAAGCTTTTCATGTTAAATTGTTAACTACAATTTAACCAATGGTAGTGTCTCCACATCATTCCCAATGAGTAGAATATCATCAACATATAAAACAAGAAAAATTACCTTTTAATCCATTATATAAGATTCATCAATGTTCTATTCAAATTTAAAAATTTTGATCGCTTAATCAAATCTTAAATTCTATAATTGGGATGCCTTTATTAAATGCATCTTAATAATTTACAAATTTTATGCTCTTAACATTTAATTATATATTTATTGGGTTGCACTGTATAAATGTTTTAATCAAGATAATTATTCATTTAGCAGATCTCATAATCTCGTGTCACAATAATAAATAAAGATAATGTGGATGGATTTTAGCATAAATACAAGCGAGAAGGTTTCCTCGTGAACTTTCTATCTAATTCGGTGTAAGACTAAGTTATTAATCTCTTTGAAAAAGGCTCACCTTCCATTGCAATACTATAATTAATAAAATAAGTAAAATGTTAATACAATAAAAAGGAATCCAATGTAAAAAAAATTTATTACACTTGTCAAAACCGCTTTTTGAAAACAAAAATCTAGTTGTCGACTTTAAAAATAAAACTGGAGTCGCCACCGATCCTTTATTAAGGTATGATCGGCTCACCTTAAAAAATTATTTTGGGTCTATGAATTTTCAGAAAATGAGTCCGGGAGTCAGTTACGCACGAGGAAGAGCTAGCACCCTCGTAACGCCCAAAATCGGTACCAAATTGATCATTTAATGTCTTAGTGTCAAAGGTTAAAAAAAGATTTTAAAATCAACTCAAATAATGAAATTTGAAAAAGGATAATCAAGTTCAAGTCATGTAAAGAAATCGAGTCCCAATACGTTAGGGTACAATTCCTCATAATCCCCGAACTTTGAATATCAATTTTATTTTATGTGAAAATCTTCATTTTGAGAAAGTAACATGCCACACCCAATGCGTTAGGACACAACAAGTTAAGTTCCCAAAAATGATTTTTATACTCATGCATTTTGAATAAAGAATATCCTCGGTTATTTAAGATTAACAAAGAAAATCAGAACCCAATACGTTAGGGCTCAATTTCCCTCAAAGATCCCAAACTTCGAATATTGATTTTATTCAAAAAAAAAACCTTTGAAACAAGAGAAAATAATTTTGATATACTGCCAAAAACCAAAATATATTCTCCCAAAAGGTATGTTAAAAGCTAATGTATAATATGTAACAAAAGCTTTAATTTAAAACATATATGAATATGTATTTACAAAATATATGTATACAAGTACAATATAAAAGTAAATTTGCAAATATGCATGCGCATATATTTAACTCACATATAAAAGGATACATATAGAAAGATAGAATGGAATATATCAATCAAAATCTAATAAAAATGCATGTATGTATTTGAAAATCGTGAAAATAAAATAAAACTATAAAAGTATGTACATGTGTATATATTTACAAAATAAAAAAAATGTATAAGTATATGCATTGGTAAATCATGAAAATATGTACATGTATATTAAAATACTTATATATATAATATGTGTATAAATAACGGAGTATATATAGAATAAAAATAACTCAAAAATATAAAAATCGTATATATATAATATAAAAAATGTGTATTTTGAATCGTAAAATATGGGAAACATGTGTGGATTTTAAAATGTGCATGTATATCTATATATATAGATACACATTTGTAAAATAAAGAGAAAAAAAAATATACATAAAAAAATAGAAATATACGAATAAATACATATTTACAAAAGTAAAAAAAAATTGAAATTAAAATATAAAAGTATATATAATGTTTGTATGTACAAAAATATATGTATGTATTTATAAAAGTTTTTTAAAAAATGTATGTATATGTATTACTTTAAAAAACATGCGTATGTATATATAGTAGTAGTAATAATAATAATAATAATAATAATAAATGGGGACTAAATCAAAATTAAACAGAATTTTAAGGTCAAACTTAAAAAAAAAGCTAAATCATATTGCGCATGAAAGGGGAAAGACCAAAGAAAGAAATAACCGTCGTCCTAGCCTCTGATCGTGACGGAGAATGGAGCAGAACGCGATAAGACCGGGTAAGTCTTCCTTCTCCCCTTTTATTCCCGTTAAGAAATAAAATAAGAAAAAAAATAAAAAAACTGGATTCACCTTCGAAAAACAAAAAAAATCTTTGTATTCACAGTGTTTCTCTCTATTTTCGTCCTTTTTTACACTCAAAAGTCCCCTCTTTTACACTGAATCCCCACGGCTTTTAAATAGCCGAAAATAACAAAAAATCATCTCCCCTTCAATATTAGTTGCGATTTTTGCTACTACTCTGCTATTGCTGCGCCATATGCCTCTTTTTCGCAGGTTTGATGGCTGTTGAGTGTGCGCGACGTGTGCGGAGCGACAAGCATGACGTGCGGGAGCGACGGGCGCGATGTGCAGCGCTTGCGGAGGGGTGGTGCACAGGGTGATGCGGCGCTGGGGCCAAAGCTGCTAGGGTTTCTGAAAATTTTTTGTTTGGGTTAATGTTTGGGCCATTTTAGGTTTAGTGGTGTTGTTAATTAGGCCTGTTTTGAATGGGCCGGGCAATTTGGGCTTGTACAGCTGCCCCTCTTTACTCGTTGTTGTGTAATGGGAACAGAGCAAAGACGAAAAGCCCAATTGTGCCCGGTCTTACTGAGCCTTGACTTCTTCGGTGCTTTTTTTTTTCAAGTTGCCTCATTCCTTCCTACTACATCTTCAGAGGTATAGCAACTAGTGTTTCAATCTACTCCACTGCAATGTCAGGGAGATAAGATTCGTATACTGTAGCTTCTCAATTTGCTATCTTTATTCTGCACCACTGCAACTCTAGGGAGATAAGACTTGTAGTTTCAATTTGTTCTGCTACAACTTAAAGATAAATCTGATGCGATCTGCTCTACTGCAACTTCAGAGAGATGAGATCTGTGGTTTTAATCCACTTCATTGCAACTTCAAGGAGATAGGATTGGTATACTTCTGTCTGCTCCACTGCAACTTCAGGGAGATAAGACTTGTATCTTCGATCTACTTCGCCACCAATATGGGAAGACAAGATCTGCTGTCTTTGATCTACTTCACGCCAATACATGAAGACAAGATCTGCTTTCTTCGATCTACTTCACCACCAGTATGGGAAGACAAGACCTACTTTCTTCGATCTACTTCACGCCAATACATGAAGACAAGGTCTGCTATCTTCGATCTATTTCACTGCCGACCAGGGAGATAGAATTACTGGCTTCAATATAGTCCACTATAACCTCAGGGAGGTAAAATCTGTCATCTTCGATCTACTCCACTACTGCCTAGGGAGATAAGATCTGTAATCTTCAATCTATTCCACTGCTGCCCAGGAAGATAGAATTGCTGGCTTCAGTGTACTCCACTGTAACCTCAGGGAGGTAAAATTTGCCATCCTTGATCTGCTCCACTACTGCTTAGGGAGATAAGATCTGTAATCTTCAATCTATTCCACTGCTGCCCAGTGAGATAGAATTACTGGCTTTAATGTACTCTACTGTAACCTCATGGAGGTAAAATCCGTCATCCTTGATCTGCTCCACTACTGCTTAGGGAGATAAGATCTGTAATCTTCAATCTATTCCACTGTTGCTCATGGAGATAGAATTACTGGCTTCAATGTACTCCACAGTAACCTCAGGGAGGTAAAATCTGTCATCTTCGATCTACTCCACTACTGCCTAGGGAGATAAGATCTGTAATCTTCAATCTATTCCTCTGCTGCCTAGGGAGATAGAATTATTGGCTTCAATGTACTCCACTATAACCTCAGAGAGGTAAAATCCACCATCTTTGATCTGCTCCACTACTGCTTAGGGAGATAAGACTTGTGGTTTTAATCCATTTCATTGTAACTTCAGGGAGATAAAACTTGTATCTTCGATCTACTTCACCACCAGTATGGGAAGACAAGATCTGCTCTCTTTGATCTACTTCACACCAGTACATGAAGATAAGATCTACTTTCTTCGATGCACTTCGCCACCAGTATGGGAAGACAAGATCTGTTCTCTTTGATCTACTTCACACCAGTACATGAAGACAAGATCTACTTTCTTCGATCTGTTTCGCCACCAGTATGGGAAGGCAATATCTGTTATCTTTGATCTACTTCACGCCAGTACATGATGACAAGATCTACTTTCTTCGATCTGCTTTGCCACCAGTATGGGAAGGCAAGATCTGTTATCTTTGATCTACTTCACGCCAGTACATGAAGACAAGATCTGTTTTTTTCAATCTACTTCGCCACCAGTATGAGAAGACAAGATATGGTATCTTTAATCTACTTCATGCCAGTACATGAAGACAAGATCTACTGCTACTCCACTGTTGCTCAGGGAGATAGAATTACTAGCTTCAATGTACTTCATTGTAACCTCAAGGAGGTAAAATCCGCCATCTTCGATCTGCTCTACTACTGCTTAGGGAGATAAGATCTGTAATCTTCAATCTATTCCACTGCTACCTAGGGAGATAGAATTACTGGCTTCAATGTACTCCACTGTAACCTCAGGGAGGTAAAATCTGCCATCCTTGATTTGCTCCACTACTTTTTAGGGAGATAAGATCTGTAATATTCAATCTATTCCAATGTTGCCCATGGAGATAGAATTACTGGCTTCAATATACTCCTCTATAACCTCAGGGAGGTAAAATCCGCCATCAACTTGCTCCACTGCAACCGAGGGAGGTAAGGCTGGTATCTTCAATCTGTTTCGCTGTCAATGCAGGAAGGCAAGATCTACTATTTTCACTGATCTGTTCTCTGGAGAACATGACCTGTATAATGAACCTAATTATGCCTAATGATTAGGATAGCATGATCAAAATGAATCAAATGCTCCTAACTAGACATGTGTGAATGACATTTGAATAAATGCAGAATTTTATTTTTTCGAGAATGATCCCGCTTAGGTTGTCATTTCTCGAAGTTTATTAAGGCTTTAACACTGACATGCTACAACGCCTTCTTGCTTGACTGGCTTTTCTTCAATCCTCTCCTATCGTTATTCAAGAATACAAGATTTAAATCTTTCTAGTCCCTTACACTATTCCCAAGGTGTCATACCAAAGGCTCATGCGCAAATGAAGGCTCTCTTCTCCGAGGCAACCTCTTCCTATTGCCTGATGATCATTGCTTGCTGGTTTATTTAAGCTTTGTCATCAACATGACCTTCTTGTCCCTTTGTTCAGTCAATGTTTTTAACGACAAAATGTGAAGGGATAGTCTTAATTTAGACTCTCCCTCTTAGATATTCAACATTTAAGCTTGATGTATTCTAAATAATAGCCATGTTTCAGGTTACCGTATTATTTAGAAACTTCTAGAGTAATATGCAAAACTTCTCTTGTGAAAGTTTTATTAGTCTATTTATCATTATTCTAATGCAACATGCTTGCAAAGATATCATGGATAAGAATAGAGTTGGTTCTGAGCATAGCTCGAGATGAATAAATTGTCGAGGATAACAAAGAAATTGATTTAGGAATGCGTATCTTGGAAATGAATTAAGTGTTCCAAGAATAACAAAAATAGTATAAGGATTAGGTGCCCCAGATATCGCAGTTTGAACCTTTCTGTACAGACTTTCTGAAGACTATTCTGAGTTTAACATGTGTCTAGGAGTACTTTGACGATGCCCCAAGATGTCACCTACCCTTTCCTGTTGATTCAGGTATAGTAATACCATTGCATGCCCCCATTCTGATCAGTATTTGAGCTGCTCTGAAAATTTCAAGCGCCTTTTTGATCAACATTTGAGCCGCCCTTTTTGGATTTTCAACTCAAATCCCCTTTGGTCTAAAGTGCCCTTACGGGTTTTCACCTTAGCCTCTCCGGTTTTACTTTTTCGTTTTTCATTTTTCATTTTCATCTCTTCATTTTCCACATCACTTTTTTCTTTTTTTTTTGTTGGGACTCAAACTGCCCTTTGCGGGTTTTTACCTTGGTCCTCTCTTTCTTTAAGCGGAGTATTTCCTGACTGAATCTGAGTTTATGGGACTTTGCAGGTTTATCACCCATCTCGTTCAAAATCAAAGCTCCTTTGGAAAAGACCTTCTCTATAACATAAGGTTCTTCCCAATTTGGCATCCATTATATTTTTTGTAGAGTGAGGATCTTCTTCAGCATTAGGTCGCCATCATGGAATTCTCTAGGACAAACCTTTTGCTGTAGGCTCGCATCATTCATTTCTTGGTACTTCTGACCCTGATGAATAGCTTTTAGTCTTCTTCCTTCTATCAAGTTCAATTATCACATTGCGATTGGATCTGTTCTGCTTCATCCAACTTGCTCAGCCAATACCCAGAGAGAAAGAATTTCAACTTTAATAGAGAAAACCATGATGAACTAAAGAGAGAGGCACTGCTCCGGTAGAATTTTCACTGCATCATTCATGATATTAATCTTGACATACTGTAAATTTTTGATATCGTGCTGTTGTTCAGATTGTAATGACAGTGCTTAACCTGGGCATATCCTGGTATGACCATGCGTAGACATCTTTAAATTCTTGAAGTAACTCAACAATGTCATGCTTTGTCATTGAAGTCATATCAATTCCAATCTTCACCAAGCTCACAACTTTTAATGATTCTTTGTGAGGTAGGATCTGTCTATCCTCTACCATCCTTAATAAGTCTGGAGATAAGCTACAATCCATGTCACCTTCAAAGTTGTGAGATCTCTCTAAACACATGTCTCACCCAAAAGGAGCATCTGAGTCTGTAGCAGCGTCACTCATGTCATTGATATTTGGGGACCTACGGTGGGTACCAAAGAATATACAAAAGAATGTATGAATAATATGAATGAATGAATGAATAATTTGGCAGAAAAAATCTGAAAGAATGAAAAAAAATCGTAAAGAATGAAAGAACATTTGCTCAAAGATGTATTTCATTAAAATAATAATGTTTAAACGTGAGCCTATTTCACAAAGAAATTCCTATTGCTTCTAGGCTAAAAGCAACAAGTGTGTTCTGAACATTACTCTAACAGACTCTAAATACTTTAGGGGTTTCCTCTACAGTCCCATTATTTAAAACATCTCTAAGGCGAATATCTAACAAGGACCCTTTTAATTGTGTCTGCATATATGGCATCGATGTGCAAACTTCTCACTTCTTCATACATTGCAGTCCCTTCATCCTCAATCATGATTGGGTAACGGATTTTCTGCACTTGATGAGTCACCCAACTTGACAATACCCATGTTGATGAATTTTTCAACTAGCTTTTTGAAGGTAATGCAATTCTCTATTGAGTGCTCCGTAATTCCCGCGTGGTAGTCACATTGCGCGTTCGCATCATACCACTTAGGATACGGAGGTTGTGGAGGTTTTAAGTAATGAGGAGCAACTACATGCGCATCAAACAAGCTTTGATACAGATCCTTATATGACATCGAAATTGGTGTGAACTGGAGCTTCTCAGTACCTGGTTTCACTCTAGATTCTTGTCTTAATAAACTTTGTTGGTTAGTAGCCACCTTTCTTGGCTGACTCACAATAACTAGTTTAGAGTAACTCGTGTTGTTCAACTCATTTTCTCTTTTCCTTGAGATTGACCTCTTGTTACTCTCCTCTGTATCAATTTTCCCGCTCGTTATGGCACTTTCAATCATTTTACCATTCATGACTATGTCAGAAAAGCTTTTTGTGGCACTTTCTAACATATGTGTGATGAACGGGGCTTTCAATGTATTTATAAAAAGCATCGTCATTTCTTTCTCTAAGAACAGTGGTTGAACTTGGACAGCGACTTCCTTCTATCTTTGTGCATACTGCCTAAAGCTTTCGCTTGGCTTCTTCTCCATGTTTTGAAGGGTAATTCTATCAGGAGCCATGTCTGTCACAAGACTATATTGTTTCATGAATGCTTGTGCCAAGTCCCTCCATGAACAAATCGTGGTACGGCTCAGCTGATTGTACCACTTAGATGCTGCCCCTGCTAGGCTATCTTGGAAACAGTGTATTAATAGCTGGGCATTATTAACGTATCCAGCCATTCGCCTGTAAAACATGGTGATATAAGCCTCTAGGCAAGTCGTCCCATTCTACTTTTCGAATTCCGGCATCTTAAACTTATGAGGGAGTACCAAATCAGGAACTAAGCTCAGCTCTTTAGCGTCAATCCCACGACAGCTTTCAGTGACTTCTATCGCCCTGAATTTCTCCTCGAGCCATTTTCACCTTTCCTCTAGCTGCTTTGGTAACTCCTTCTTTATTCTTTCCTTTTCAGCCACTTCATCAAAGTCAGGAATGGTAGAGTTAACAGGGTAGTTTTCGGGGTTAGAGCCCAATCTAGCTTGAAAGTTCGAAGCACTGGCCTGGGACTGCTGAGGCCTAATTGTGACAGTGGGTTTGTGCGGATATTCAGCTTGAGTTCGAACATGTGGAGGAGTAAAGCCTGGAGGATAGAGTGGTTCATCGACATCAGCCATGGGACCCTTTCCCTTATCACCTCCTCTAGTCAACAGTTTGGTTAGCTTAGCCATCATATCATCTTGGGATTCTCGCATCTTCTCAGACATATCCTGTTGCATATTATCTAACCGCTCTTGCACCTGTAGCTGAAGTCGGTCTTGCATCTCCTTCTGACACTATTCGAGTTTTTCCAATCTCTGATTCATGTCCTTAATCTTTGCTCGAGTGCCGTAACGGTGTTTGGTTGGCTGGTTGGTTTCTAGGTTAACTGAGTAATGATTTTAGTTAATTAGGATCCTTTAACCGTGTTTAATGCATATGATGCAATGAAATGCAAATGCATGAAATGAATGCGAAAAGAGATGTTGATTCATGTTTAATTCTTTGCTAGAAAACTTCACTAGAAAACAAATCTCTTTACATAAAGCAGATATATATATACGGCTTCACCCTCGTACTCCAAGCGAAGACATTGACCATTCGGATACTAAGATACATCTCGCGAATTTGAACTCCTTTTTGTTTATCTAGGTCGTAACTTCTTGCTCGCTCACGTTCATTAGCTTCTTTAGGAGGTAGGGACCTTTGATGACTTTTGAAAAAACTTTGACAATTTGAATCCTCAAGTCATGCAGCAAAGTCGTATACTCCTCTTGTTAGGCTATTACCTTTCGTGCCACGTTTTATTAGACTATACTCGGACAACCATATTATCTTTCACCTTATCAAGAAACCCATTTTCTGTGGCAAGTTATCTATTAACAACCAAACGTGAATCAACCCCTCTTTTCTATGATGAAATGCCATGCAGTCAAAAATGTCATGCAGCCAAAACAAAATACACAAGTTAGTATCATGCATAAAATCACAATTCAATGTACACAGGAAATAATAAAAGCACCTATTCAGGACTCCTCTAGGGTTTGGTATAGCTCTACCTAGGGCAAGTTCCTAAGGTTTACTATATGAGGGTTAGTTTCTAGAGTAAGGGTACCCGAACCAGCAGATTCCTCGATCCTCACCCATTATAGGCTCATATGAATCGGGTTCAGTTCAGGGGGATACATTTCCCTATGGCTACACGGAGATGAAAATCTCCCGAAGACATAGGTAGGGATGTATCCCAGAAGCGGTCCACTACCATGCACGGAGGTGAAAACCTCACGAAGGACTAGTTTCTCACTCCAACTTAAAGGGGTAAAACGGACCATGTAATGCAAAATGCAAGTATAGATCAATCAGCTCGGTTCAGCCATGGGAATGAACCACGATGAAAACCAAAAAAATGAGAAAGGAAATCATGATTTAAAAACACTTTTAATTTTCGGCACAAAGACAAAATATAACCAAGTCATGGCTCGACTTTCTTAGTCCCCAGTGGAGTCACCAAGCTGTCGAAACCGCTTTTTGAAAACAAAAATCTAGTTGTCGACTTTAAAAATAAAACTGGAGTCACCACCGATCCTTTATTAAGGTGTGATCGGCTCACCTTAAAAAATTATTTTGGGTCTATGAATTTTCAGAAAATGAGTCCGGGAGTCAGTTACGCACGAGGAAGAGCTAGCACCCTCATAACGCCCAAAATCGGTACCAAATTGATCATTTAATGTCTTAGTGTCAAAGGTTAAAAAAGATTTTAAAATCAACTCAAATAATGAAATTTGAAAAAGGATAATCAACTGTTCAAGTCATGTAAAGAAATCGAGTCCCAATACGTTAGGGTACAATTCCTCATAATCCCCGAACTTTGAATATCAATTTTATTTTATGTGAAAATCTTCATTTGAGAAAGTAACATGCCACACCCAATGCGTTAGGACACAACAAGTTAAGTTCCCAAAATGATTTTTATACTCATGCATTTTGAATAAAGAATATCCTCGGTTATTTAAGATTAACAAAGAAAATCAGAACCCAATACGTTAGGGCTCAATTTCCCTCAAAGATCCCAAACTTCGAATATTGCTTTTATTAAAAAAAAACCTTTGAAACAAGAGAAAATAATTTTGATATACTGACAAAAACCAAAATATACTCTCCCAAAAGGTATGTTAAAAGCTAATGTATAATATGTAACAAAAGCTTTAATTTAAAACATATATGAATATATATTTACAAAATATATGTATACAAGTACAATATACAAGTAAATTTACAAATATGTATACGCATATATTTAACTGACATATAAAAGGATACATATAGAAAGATAGAATGGAATATATCAATCAAAATCTAATAAAAATGCATGTATGTATTTGAAAATCGTGAAAATAAAATAAAAATATAAAAGTATGTACATGTGTATATATTTACAAAATAAAAAAATGTATAAGTATATGCATTGGTAAATCATGAAAATACGTACATGTATATTAAAATACTTATATATATAATATGTGTATAAATAACGGAGTATATATAGAATAAAAATAACTCAAAAATATAAAAATCGTATATATATATAATATAAAAAATGTGTATTTTGAATTGTAAAATATGGGAAACATGTGTGGATTTTAAAATGTGCATGTATATCTATATATATATAGATACACATTTGTAAAATAAAGAGAAAAAAATATACATAAAAAATAGAAATATACGAATATATACATATTTACAAAAGTAAAAAAAATTGAAATTAAAATATAAAAGTATATATATAATGTTTGTATGTACAAAAATATATGTATGTATTTATAAAAGTTTTTTAAAAAATGTATGTATATGTATTACTTTAAAAAACATGCGTATGTATATATAGTAGTAGTAATAATAATAATAATAATAATAATAATAATAATAATAATAATAAATGGGGACTAAATCAAAATTAAACAGAATTTTAAGGTCAAACTTAAAAAACAAAAACAAAAAAAAAGCTAAATCATATTTCGCATGAAAGGGGAAGGACCAAAGAAAGAGATATCCTCGCGCTGGCAAAACGGCGCCGTTCCAGTGGGCGCATGCACATGGTTTCTGGACCATATTGAAACGTGAAAGAAATTTCGTGGCTAAATTGTAAATGCGTAAAGTACTGCATTTAAATCAAGAACAAAAACGGGGGACCAAAAGCGAAAATTTCCCATTCAGGGCCAGAACGCGCGGATCCTCCCCCTCGGGTCGGGTCACCGCGTGGGTCTGGCCACTTTAAACGGCGCCATTTTACCTTTTGTTTTAAATTAAATTAAAAAAACAGAGAAAGAATTAGGGAAAAATCTATTTTCCCTTTTCCCTGAAGCAGACTGCTTCTTTAGGGTTTTATCAACCCTTCAGCGTCGCTGTTTTCAAGAACCCCCACGACCTCAATCGCCGTCCTAGCCTCCGATCGTGACGGAGAATGGAGCAGAACGCGATAAGACTGGGTAAGTCTTCCTTCTCCCCTTTTATTCCCGTTAAGAAATAAAATAAGGAAAAAAATAAAAAAACTAGATTCACCTTTGAAAAACAAAAAAAATCTTTGTATTCACAGTGTTTCCCTCTATTTTCGTCCTTTTTTACACTCAAAAGTCCCCCCTTTTACACTGAATCCCCACGGCTTTTAAATAGCCAAAAATAACAAAAAATCATATCTCCCCTTCAATATTAGTTGCGATTTTTGCTACTACTCTGCTATTGCTGTGCCATATGCCTCTTTTTCGCAGGTTTGGTGGCTGTTGAGTGCGCGCGATGCGTGCGGAGTGACAAGCATGACGTGCGGGAGCGACGGGTGCGATGTGCGGCGCTTGCGGAGGGGTGGTGCGCAGGGTGATGCGGCGCTGGGGCCAAAGCTGCTAGGGTTTCTGAAAATTTTTTGTTTGGGTTAATGTTTGGGCCATTTTAAGTTTAGGGTGTTGTTAATTGGGCCTGTTTTGAATGGGCCGAGCAATTTGGGCTTGTACAACACTAATATAAAAAAATAAAATTAATTGACAATACCGAATTATGATATGAATTACGAAAATCTACTGGTTCTTATGAAGACTCCAATTTGGGTCTCTTTGAAGAAGTTTCAGTTTCCATTGTGAAATTGTATCTAATAGAGTAAGCGAATTATGTCAGGAATCAGATTGTATTTTTTCCTTTTTATTTAAAAATAGGGAAAATTAATTTTTATATGTTAGATTAATGAGTAAACTAGTCATTTTTATTAAAAATTTCATTTATTTTTACTGTTAAAACTTATCTTTATACGTTAGTATGCGGTATACATAACACACCACGTATCATTGTCTTATTATTTCACCAACCATGTTAATATATAACGATATAAATAGACTAAATTTTTATCAATTCCCAACTGTGGTAAACATATTATCAAATTTACGGTAACTTTATTAAAGCATGTCTCACAATATAATTGATTCAAACTATAATGGATTAAAACCCTAAAATCATGCTCCAAATCTGGTAAAAATAACATGATAAAATAAATTTTTATTTTGGTAAATTACAATAGAAAGGTAAAATCTTAACAATAATACTACTAGCGAGACTCAAACTTAGTTTACATCTAGAACAGTGAACGCTTTAATTATAAAGCTAACATACAAGGTTCGCTTATTATATGTTTATTAAAGGTGGTTTGTAATTTCCATATTTAATTTTGTTTATATGTTGATTAAATAATTTAAATTATAGTAGTAAAGAAAACCGTTACACTATTATATACTGTCAAAATAGTATAATAACGTAATTTAATGAAGTTATAGCTCTAATAAAAATAAAAATTTCAAAGAATTATGTTGGGTCAAAAAATACAATGAAATCAATAATGGACTTTGAAGCAAATTTTAATTTTCTAACATGCATTTAAATTTTTTTTTTATTGTGAACCTGATGAAATTAAATAAAAATTGGAGCATTTGAAAGGAAAAAAAGAACCATTATATTAACTTTGTGATTGGACTATGGCTTAGTGGACTCCGCCTTGTGAAGATGCGGCCAAAGTTAATGTTGGCATGGCACGAAATGCAGAGACGGAATGTTTTGCTTGCGGTGCCATTGTTCATGACCACGAAGGAATGGTGCTAATCGGTTTTGCTTGTTTGATTGCCGAGGCTTTCGTCGCTCTTTCAGTTGAGGTTCTCGCTTTGGTTTGTGCTTTTTAAAAAACCCTAAAGAAAGGTTTTCCTAAAGTTATTTTCGAGTCGGATTGTGTATTTAGTGTTAATAAATTTAACAGTTAGACTCTAAATTTATCTCTTTATAGTCGCCTTAGGTATTTGTGATTCTTCTAATAGTGCTCATAGTCAACCAATTGCATTGCTCATTATTTGGCACATTGATTGTTACTTTTAAATTTGGTTTAGACTATCCAGATTTCATTCACTGATTACTGTTGGATGATACCTTTTAATTTAATATAGTTGGACTCTTGTAGGTGTTTTCTTTTTAAAAAAAAGAAGATGCAATAAAAGATCTATTATATTAACTAGAATATACTCCTCCCTATGTTTCAAAAAAGTAGAGTAAATTTTGAACATACTATTTATATTAATTATATTAAGATATAATGATTTAATTTCCATGTTAAAAATTAAAATGTAAATTAAGCCCAAAAATAGGATGGTAATACAAAGAGGGGCAAATAGGGTCTTGCACTGGAATAAAAAAAGTGTATTTTAATCTCTTAAAAATTATTAAAAATATAAATATATATATATACTAAATTGTATTATGAAAATTAATTATTATCATTACTCAGGAAGAAAAAGAAATTAGGAGTAAATGTGTGGAAGGGGTAGGCCACCAATTCCAATCTGTGAAAGGAGTTGTATATAAGTTTTATTTATTGGAAACATATATGATTTAATGCTCAAATTGACCAAAAATCATACACTTTTAGAAGGAAAAGTACGATGCATTTGAAAGTTGGATACAAACAAATAATTCTTATCAGATCAGTCATTCAAAAAAATGCATGAATCACCCTCGTTAATGCATTTCAAAAAAGAAGAAGATGCATGAATCACACCCGCAGTCATGTATTTTCTCGTAATTACAACACCTTTAAAAGCAACAATCAAGGAGTCATACATAAGTTTTGTTCCAATTCTATGATATTATTTTCTTTTCTGCGTTTTCATATATAGATGATCGAATCAATATAAATAATATATTCAATACCATTTATATAAGCTACCCTTCATGACACGTCATAAATCATGACGTGGAGGGTTATTTTAGGAATAAAATAAATTGATTTAAAATTAAATGATTTTTAGGTTAGTTAATGGGTGGTGGTACAATTAGTTTCTGGTGAGATTAAAAAGTAAAAACAATGGTGGCGATAAGATTGAGTACTATAATGGTGAGATTAAAACCAATAGTAAAATATGTATTTGAATTTAAAAGCAATTGTAGCGATGAGGAGAAAGTAAAAAAAATGATTATTAAGGACTTTAAATGAATATATATATATAATAATTAACTACCAAAAATTGTATTTAAATAAATACTTATATTATATTTGTGCTAAACAATTATATATATGAAAATTTTAAATGTGTTTGACAATTTTAATTTTTTACGTGTTCAACAAAAGATCATTGAATAAAATAAGTAGCTAGGTAGGTTTTGGCAAAAAAAACAAAACAAAACACAAGAGAAGTAAGTATGTATTAATAAGATTAAAATTAAAAACAAATCATCTTTTAAAAATATGTACGATGTTAAAATAAGAAAAGATTAAATTGTGACTAAAATGAATCTAAACACACAAATACATCATATTAATAATATTAAATGTACTACAATTATTTGTCATGGTATCATAAATCTTTAGTTGGTTCGATTTAACTTCTGACACCAACTCAATTAACAACATTATCAGTATATACAATTGATAGAGATAATAACGTATGCATAATACAATTAAAATATTAATATTATATTAAAATAGAGCTTTGGTTTATTGGTAAAATTAAAGTTTTGTTAATGTACATAAGATGGGTTCAAATCCCATCATATGTTTATTTTCTTTTAGCTTTCTTTTAAAATATTTAAAAAAAAGTTAAAGTACCTTTAAATAATATAATTTATTTTAATTACAAAAACACATTATCGCAACATTTTAACCAAGTTGATCCCCAGTTGGCGCGTGACACCAACTCAATTAGGGATTTTAGTATAAATATATAATTGATAGAGGTAATATATCATATTAAAATAAAACTTTGGTTTAGTGGTAAAATTTATGTTTTATTGTTGTGAATAACACAGATTTATATTAACTTTTTTTGAAAAATATATATTGAAAAGTAAAAAAAAAGCACACCCGCCTAGATTTCTTCATCAAAAGCAAAACCCTTGCAATAGAAACAAATGCATGAACAACTTATTTTACCTTGTAATTGTAACACATGATAACATCTTACTATATTTACAAAATCTTCGACATTTGTTTAATCTTTGAACTTAAAATGCATATGTACGTTTAGCTATATCTACTAAGTAATTGTGAACTTTCAAACTCTTTTAAAATAAATATTTGTTGTGGGATTTTAAAATTAGAAAACACATAAGTTACATCATTATTTTTTTTCAAAAATTTGCAAATAATAAAAACATTTCTCTATTTCTCACCTAAAAGTGCAAATATATCCAAATCTATCTTCTTGACTCAAATAAACTAAGGAATCTTTCTAGTAAAGAGCATGTTCTATTGAATATATAATAATAGTAATTACGTGTTATTATTTACTATCATAAAATATTAGCCCAAATTAAATGTGATCTAATTTAGTATGAACCAAACATGTATAGATACTCTAGTAACTAATTTCTAATTGATGATGGGCTGATTGGAAATTAGGATTAATATGCAAAAGTTATATATTAGGCTTATGGTCCCCAAATTACACACAGGTAACTCTTCTAATATCTCATCTTTAGAAAAGAGAGAGTCACCTTCTCTGAATTACTTGTGTGCTAATTTGGAAGATCAAAACCACAAGATCGAAGATTCCAAGAAATCAATGGATCAGGTATGTTTCCGCATTTGGTTTTGTTCTTGACTAAGTTTCCTTTATTTTTTTTTGAAATGATTGATTCATGAAATTTCATGGTTTTAACATTTCGGTTATATATATATTGATCTTTGAAGATTTATATTAAAGTTCTTTTTAGATCTTGATTATTTTGAAATTTTACAGCGTGTTTGGTTCGCCGTATTACCCAATCCATTACGCCCCGATTACGCGCGTATTACATTACGCCCTTAATCCGGCGTTTGGTTCGCTGTATTAGCCATTACGCGCGTATTACATTACGCCCCTAATCCCCAAATTCCCGTGTTTTACAATCCGTTCCCAAATCGTTGTATTAGCCATTACGCCCGGCCTCCCTCCCCATCTCTCTGTTTTACCCTCCCTCCCTACCCGACCCTCTCCTCTTCCGTCCTAATCATTTTCTCCTCCCATTTCCCACTGATTCCGTTGATTAATCTGTCGTCATCGTTTCTTCTCGTCTCGGCATCAAATTTCCCTTCCCCATTTCCTCCCAACACTATCTGCTCCGCACACCAAAACCCTCTCTTTTTCTCTTCAATATATTCACAAAATTGGAAATTCTAGCTTAATCCATTGAAGAAAGAGTGAAGTGTTTTTTCTTTGATTTTTCCATTCTTTTTAACATTTCTATTCTGTGTTTTTTGTCGGTTTTTTAGCCATGGTTCTCGAGGTAAGCTATTCAATTTTAGATTCCTCTTTTGATCTCCTTCTTCTAAATTATTAATTATTTAGTATTTTTTATCTTCTTTTTTCGTTACTCAAAAGGGTTTTGTTGATTTTTCTTTTTTGGTTTTCAATTTTCAAATCGGTCAATTAGGCTACCATGATATGCATTGATAACTCAGAATGGATGCGAAACGACGATTATTCTCTGTCTCGATTTGAAGCACAAGCAAGAGCTCATAGGCTAGGCCAGAAGAAGGATGTACTTGTTTTACGTTTTGAAACAGTATGTTCCTAATCATTAAGTAGTGTTTTCTGTTGCGTACCATTTTGTTTTACCTTGAATTGTGTTTGATTATATTTTCTTTGATAAGGTTCAAACTGTTGAAGAACAAGTCAGAGCTTCTGCTGAACACAAATTGGCAGTTGCTAATCAGAGTATCACTGTCGGTTTCTTCGATAATAATACAAGGTAAATTGGGTTGTTTGTTGAGCTATAGTTTATTGCATGGAGCACAAGCAGTTTCAAGAGTGTTTTGACTCATGCTCTTAAGTAAATTTCTGTGATTTTATCGACAGTGCTGAAGATTGTAGGGAGTATTTAGGGTCCCTCTTGTGGGAGTGTAAGAAAGAGGAAGTTGCTCCCGTGTGGGATGATGATGCAGTTTACTGGAGAAATTCAATGCATTTACTTTTATTGATCTGTTTATGTTTTTTTTGTTGAAAAACCAATGATGATGAGTAATGGATGTTTGGTTCTGGAACATCTTGTTTGAAGAAATTGTAATAACAGTTGAAGAGGATGTGAAAGGAGACATTGATGTGATGATTTTGCAATTATATATTTGTCATTGAACCATATTTGACTATGATCTTAAGTTTTGGTGCTAAATCGTCGTTGGTACAACAGTCTAATAGATTTCTACTTCAAATTAGACTGTGTTTCTAGTTTGGATTGTTTGTCACTTTTAGAAGGAAATCTGATTATAAGCATAGAACATATGTGCAGACCTTGAGAGAAAATTGCAAAATTTTACTGCTGTATACTTCCTTGGCCTCAAAGTAGATGGTTAAAATGCTTAAAACCCCCACAGTTTAATCCTTGAAATTGTTGAGTTTATGGTTTTCCTTTGAAATGATTGGAAAGTTAGGCTATCTAAATTTTAGTTCTGACAAAATTCTTTTATTTTTTCTATTAAATACTTCTTTCAGCTCATGGTGACAAATTTGCTGCGAAAAGAATGAGAAGGCTGACCCAAAGGAGAGATGTTGATTATACTAGTACTGTTGTGCGATATATGCAGGTATTTTTCATGTTTAGTTGTTTTCATAAGCGTTTTTTTCTATATCTTTCTATAAGTTGTTGCATGGTCAAAATGGTGAATCTGATTAACATGGATGCTTATGTTTTTTCTTAGATGGCTTAAATGTCTCTTTATTATTGTGGTTGTTGGCCTTCTCTTTATCAATACGGGCATTGATTTCTCTATCATAGAAATCAGTTTGCTTTTTTCTTCTGTAGCCTTTTGCTCAAGTTTATTATTCAATGTACTTGGCTGCTATATTTTAAAGTTTATAAAGGTCCACTATTATAGCCATAATTGTATCTTTATGATAGCTTAACTTATGGAGTTGTGTTTCAGATTGCTGCTAGAAAATCCATTAATATAGAGGCAAAATGACTTGGTCTTGCTTGCCATTGATGTATGGTGTTAAGATGTTCTTTTTTTGCTTCATGGGAAAAATAAGTTGATGTCTTTTTATGTCATATTTTTCCTAGTTGCTAAGAGTAACTCCTCTTTATCATAGTTGTATGCTTGTTGAATCATATTGAAATGCTAGATACTTAACTGACTGAACTTGTTTGAATGTAGGAACTACAGTTCCATCAAACACCACTACTGCAATTCTTGCTGCTCCCAATTTGTCGAATCCCATGGCTACAGTTGTTGGTGCTGCTTCAAACCCATTAACCTATAATTTGTAGTTGAATTTGAATTATGATCCAAAATGCAACATATCAATGATGAAATACGGCGATGCATCTGCTTGAATTTCTCTGTCTAGTTGGCCTTTTAAGTCCCTTCTGATCTGGTATCCTTGGAAAATTATTTGTTTTGCACTCTTGGCATTTTAATATCATGTTAGAATAACTAGTTTATAACTTTGGAGTAATGATTCATTGTAATTTTACCCATTTTATATATTTCTTTAATTTTTTAATTCATCACAAGGTTCATGCCATAGGGGCAAAGCTAAAATCAAAAAATAAAAAAGAACCTCATTGAGGAAGAAAATTCAGAGAATAAGGTAAGAAAACCAAAAAATATAGCAACTGAAAGAATATACAGAGCTATGTTTCTCCGACTCTTCATTTTGCTTGAAGTATCCCTTTTTTATACTCCTGTCAGAGTATTCATTTTTCTTAAAGTATCTGGTTTCAACACTCATGCCCGACGATGAAAGAACCTCTTTGAGAAAGTTATACAATAGATTTATTATATAAATTCATATAAGAAAATTTATTATCAATAATTTTATGAAATTATATCTTATTAAATTATATGTAATAATAATTATTTTAAATTATACAAATTCATATAAGATAATTTATTAGTTATAATTATTTTAAATTTTATTAAATCATATATTTTAATTAAAATATATTTAATATTAATCATTTCAAATTATCTTTTATAGTATCATATATTATGATTTGAGTAAATTCATATAAGAATATTAATTATTAAGAATTTTATTAAATTATATATTTTAATTATAATATATTTAATATATTTAATAATAATTATGTTTAAATATGATTAAATTATTTATTTTTGATAATAAATAATCTTATTAAAATTTAAATAACAATAACAATAATCATTTACCAAAACAAATTTATGCTAAGGGTATTCTGGTCATTTTAGTTTTCTCCATTATGCTATTACACCTCTATTACATTCAACCAAACACAGTTTTACTATTACGCCTCTATTCCATTACATTCAACCAAACAGTTGATTTGCTATTACACCTCTATTCCATTACACCTCTAATCCAATACACCTCTAATCCAATACAGCGAACCAAACGTGCTCTTAGGGTTTTGATGTTTGATGTTTAATTTTTATGGATTATGAATGCTTTTGTTTTAATTTTCATTAGGCAATCAAATAATAGTGATGTCGATTGAATTTTGTTACTCGATTAATTAATCGACAATTGAGAATTTAAGGTTTAAAAGTTTTAATTTTATTTGATAATTTTAAATGTAATAAAATTTTAGTTTTACATGTTGCGGTTTATATATATGTAAATTTATTTTTGTGTGATAAAGAAAAGTGCATGGCAATTTTTGGATCGATTTCATTAAGAAACCATGGTTAGATATATATTATAGTAGGACTGCTTGATATAAATAGTATAGATGTTGGGGTTTCCTTTGGTTATGGACCTAATAATAGTTGGGTTCAAATTTTATTTTATGGTTTTTTTTAAAAGTATTATTTTTAATAATTATTTTTTATATTATTAAACCGAGATCAAATCAATTGAATCGAAAATCAGCGATTTGATTATATTGATTATCAACCTAATCCTAAAAACATTAAATTATAGTATAAAAATGTCAAACCAAATTAAAAACTCCCATCATATAAATATCTAAAGTTTATACGTCAAAAACAACTTTATGAAATTGAAAAAAAATAAAATTAAGCTCCTGTATTAAATTCGCACTCAATTGAACTCCTATCGTTAATTAAAATATCAATTAAGCCCATCCATTAACGAAATATATGGTTGGCTACATTGACCGTTAAAATAAATTGACGGACCAATTCGATGGTGACACATTGCAACTTTTGGTTTAATATAATATTTTTCCATAAAAATCTTAAAAATTTATAAATAATAAAAACATAGAGAAAATTATAAAAATTATAAAATATTTAAAAAATATTAAAATGGATATAAAATTATAAACATTAAAAAAATTTAATAAATATTATAAAAAACAAAAATTATAATAAATTATAAAAATATTTAAAATTTTATAAAAACACATAAAATTTCTTTAAAACTTATAAAAATCATAAAAATATAAATATTTAAGAATATTAAAATAGATATAAACTTAAAAAAATTATAAAAAATCATAAAAAGTTATAAAAATATAATAAAATATAAAATATTAAAAAAATCATTTAAACCCCTAAAATCATAATAAACACCGACATCACATCAACTGTTGGATAATGGGTATGGTCATCAGATCGTTAGAGTCATTTTCATGTTAAACAAAATGTTCTCAATATTCCACAAATAAAAAGATAATTGTCGGACCCTCTCCTTTTTATTGATAAATTATTTTTTAAAATTTTATCTCTAATTTTTTAAGTACAGTACATTGGTTTGGACCCTGAAAAGCTGAAAATTGTTTGCTAAGGATTGTATGATATAAAGTATTTTTAGTACAATTAGATACTATGAAACCAAAATTTTATTATCCAACTATTAGCATATGCTAGTATGAAATATTCTGAACAAGGTTTTCAGAACTGGACTAGTGATCGAACCAGTCAGGGTATCGATTTTCCAGTTCAACCAGTCCATCCAGTTTAATTAAATAAAACATTAAAAAATAAAAAAAATAGTTCAATTGCTTAGTTCCTTGGTCAACCAATCTAATGGCATTCTCCGAATTTGTAGCTTTTTCTAATTTTGATCTAACCTGTCCGATCGACTAATTCAATCTAGTTCAATTTTTTTATGTTCTTTTATAATTTTTATAAATTTGTATCAATTTTAATATTTTTTATAATTTTTATAAGCTTTTAAGAATTTTTATAAAATTTCAAATATTTTAAATATGTTTTATTAATTTTATAATTTATTAGAATTGTTATATTTCTACAATATTTATAAATTATTATTTTTTTATAATTTTTATGTCGATTTAATTTTTTAAATTATTTTATATTTTTATAATTTTTTAAAAATTTTATGGGAAAATATTAAATTAAATCAAAATATATTATGCGCTTTGATTGATTTGTCAATTTATTTTAACAATCAACATGATCAATAACGGAAACCAGTTTTTATCAACCACAAGAACTGAGTGTAAATTTAATATAAAATTTTAATTAATATTTTTACATTTTCTAAACTACTTTTTGACGTATAAGCCGTAACTAAATAAATAAATTTGACTCATCTAACAATATAATACCCCCTACGTAGTAACCAAAGAATTTGGAACAAGCCTCGTAAGCAACCATTGAGTAATTTTAAATACCCTAGCTTAGTTGCCTTGATTTATTGTCGAGTACTCCACTTCTCTCTTCTTCTTCTTTTTGGCTTGAAAAATTCCCAGAAAAATGGAGAAAAAGGTGAAAGCCCTACTTGATACCATCACTTTTCTTGTATTTATTTTCTTCGACTTTGTTGATGTTGTTCTTTGTGTGGCATACGAATTACTCGATGAGTTGTTTGAAGCTAAACCCTTTCCATGTTATTGCGGGAAAAAGTTGGAGACGAAGGAATTGTCAGAGACCTTGTTTTGGAGGAAAAACGTTTTCCGGGAAATGGGTTTCCTTAGTTTTGGGAGAAAAACATGTGAAGCTGTAAAGAAAAGAGATGATGGAAATAGAGGAGAGGTGGTGAATAGGTGGTCAGATTGTGGATGTGATTCCTGTGTTTCTTGGATGAAGAAAAGTAATCAGACGCTTCATGTCGTTGTTAAAGAGTTTCCACAAGGTTACCTTGTTTAGCTGTTTACATAATTTTCCAAATATTCACAAAATTTCTAACTTCGTCTTTCTTTTTGAGTCGAAGTAATATAGATGCCTATATCTTTACATGACAGTAAACAGTGAGGATGGTCCAAGAGAAGAGGCAACTACTGAAAATGTGATATTCTTACATGGATTCCTTTCTTCTTCTTCATATTGGACGCGGTCAGTTTTCAAGTATCTATCTGAGCCTCTAAACCATCAAATCTACAGATACTTTGCAGTTGATCTACTGGGATTTGGGAAGAGTCCAAAGCCAAATGATTGTTTATACACTTTAAATGATCATGTGGAGATGATTCACAGATCTGTAATCTCTGCATATGAGTTGAGCTCTTTCCATTTGGTGGCACATTCCATGGGTTGCAATATTGCTTTGGCATTAGCTGCAAAGTACCCAAAGTTTGTCAAATCAGTCACTCTTGTTGCACCTGTGAGTAGATGATCAACTTCTAACTTCAATTAATTTTGTTCAATTGGAGCTGAAATTTTGGATTCATGGGTAGATTGTAAATGCTAAAAATTAAATTTCACCTCTATTAAGTCATCAATACGAATTTGATATAATCATAAAACCAAATATTTTTTAACTATACAAATATTAGTTGCACCCAAAAATTAAATTTCACCTCTTTTTCTTATTTCTTATTCTCTTTATTTATTTATTGCATTCTATACATGTAGCCTTACTTTTCTGATTCAAATGATGAAACAAGTTCTTCAATGGCACTCAACACAGTTGCTAGAAAAACACTATGGCCACCACTAGCATTTGGCAAATCAGTTATGACATGGTACGAACATGTGGGAAGATTTTTTTGCTTCCTTATTTGCAAGAACCATACCACATGGGAGAGGATTTTCAAGCTATTCACTCAAACAAGGTAACAATTTAGTCACTTTTCATACCATATGTAAGAAATGTATATTTAATGTCTATTTCAATTATTTTATTTAAATTTCAATACGAAATGTTTCGATTTCGTATCTTCAATTTCAGGGAACTCAACTTCATGGTAGTAGATTTAACAAGGCACACCCATCATTCAGCATGGCATAGCATGCACAATGTGATATGTGGAGGATCAAAGTTTATGGATGATTATGTGGGAATTTTGATTAATGCCAAAGTAAAGGTTTGGGTCATCCATGGTGATCAAGATCTGACTGTTCCATTAGACTGCAGCAACAACTTGAAGATGAAATTCCCTCAACTGAAACTCATCATTGTTCAAAACGTTGATCATGGGACTGTCATTTTTCATAGAAAGAGGGACTTTGTTAAGAGTTTACAACATATTTGGGCAACATCTTAAATATGGTAAATCATCATTTTGAAATACATCTATTTAAGGGTTGAATTATCTATTAGATTTGGTGCAAATTTGGAAATAAATAATAATTTTCTATTATTATTTAATAATAAATTTTTAATTTAAGCTTATTTTAAATTTTAGAATATTAATATGAAATTATTTTTAAATAATAAAATAGGCAATTGGGCTAGCCCAAATTAAACTTGGGTGAAAGACTAAAAACTTTGAATTCTAGCCTGACGGGCTTGGGGACAAATCTAAAAATTGATGCTCGACCTGAATATTTTTATTTAAATTTACTTTAGAAATATTAATATAAACATTTGTTTTAATTTTTTTTTTGGCTTAAAAAGTAACGAAAGTACTTACTAAAAAACAAAATATAAATTAAGCTCTTAAAAAATATTCATCCTATCGAACTTTTATTGATCAAAAAATGATATATGTAACTCCTTTCATTAATAGAATCAGACGTTGATCGCGTTGATCATCAATGACTCGTAATGTGATTAACCGAACTCATCTACCTATATCACGTGTAATATTGATGATGTGACAATTTATATTTTAAATAAAAAATTTATTCGGGAAAATTATTTACTTCCAACCGTAAAGAGAGAGAGAGAAAAGAAGAAGAAAGAAAACATTTAGAAAATCAAAATATTAATTAAACCCAAAATAAAATGGTTTTCCATCGAAGCTTTTCCCTTCTTCATCCCTAACTGATTTTCACATTTCTACGTTTGATTTCTTCGTCCTTTCTTCATCTTTTCTATCTAACTCTTCCATTCGATTGGATGCTATCAATCATTGTTCCGTTACTATTCTTCCGTGCATTGTTCTTTGAGAGTTTGAATTTTTCAATGGGTATGAAAAGGATTTGAGTTTCAAGGGTTTTGGGTTTGGATTTTGGTATTCATCATTTGTTTTGAAAATTTAACCTAAACACTAGATATTTGGGTTGTTGTTATTTATTTTAATATTGGTTTTTATAGGGTACTTTATCAATAAAAGCCCCTTTTTTTTCAAAAATTATCGAAATGGGCCCATTATTTAATTATTTACCGGAATGGTCCATTTTTCGCGAAATCACATCCACGTCAGCGCGATGTCAGGGTACGCGTCAGGAAATCGCGTCCATGTCAGCGCGAGTTGCTGACATGGCAACAAATCGCGCCCTCAAGGACACGATTTGCTGCCACGTCAGCAACTCGCGCTGACGTGGACGCGATTTCGGCCTGTGTGTGAACAGTACCCAACGGTTAAAAATTTGACCGTTGCCCCCCAACGGTAAAAAAAAAACTATAAATACCCCCACCCCTTTTTATTTTTTCACAAACAAATCCTCTCATATTTCCTCTCAATTTCCTCTCAATTTCCTTCCAAAATTCTCTCAAATCCATATTTAATTTCAATTTGCTCTCAATATCCTTTTTTTAAATAATTTTAATTTTTTTTATATTTTTATAAATTGTAAAAATTTGTACGATTTCATCAATGGCCGGATTATTGACTCGTCTTGATAAGCATCACATATCGGTGGAACAAATGAAAATGGTAAGTGTTAAATTTAATTTTTAAATATTATTTAAGAATTTTTTATTTATGCATTTTTAGATAATTATTAATTTATTATTTGTTATAAAAGTCTGTAGATCGGGTATTGGAATGCAATATCAGGAATATGCATGCTCCTCCATCACCGTTGGTAGAGAACTACCTGCGGGAAGCGAGTTTTTGGCACGTGGTGACAGTAGGCCGGGGATGCAAGTTGGACCCGAAACTGATCAGTGCATTGATCGAGAGGTGGAGACCCGAGACGCACACATTCCATCTTACATGTGGAGAGTGCACTATCACTCTAGAAGATGTACGTCTGCAATTGTGATTGCCGGTGGACGAATACCCAGTCACCGGGTCTGCCCAATCTAGCAATTGGGAGGCGGTGTGCTACAAGCTTTTGGGCGCTATTCTGGAGCAAATGGAGGGAGGTAAGGTCGAGATGGGCTGGTTACGTGACACATTCCCTGATCCGGATGAAGATTCAACCGAAATTGAAAGAATTTGATATGCTCGGGCATACATTCTTCAATTAATTGGAGGTTATCTGATGCCCGAAACGTCATGGAGCCGCGTACATCTAAGATGGCTGTTGAAACTCGTTGATTTTAGAGCAGCCGGTGAATTGAGTTGGGGGTCTGCCGTCTTGGCAACGTTATATCGAGAGATGTGAGGGGCGACGCGACCGAGGAGAGCAAACATCGGAGGTTGGCTGTCACTACTGCAGTCATGGAAACGGTTTTGCTTTCCATTTCTACGTCCTCGAGTGAACCACTCATATACATTCCCACTCATAGCGAGGTAAATTTTATATTACATTTTACAATTATTATGTAGATTTTTAAAAATAAAAGTATGCTAAAAATTTATTTAATTAGATGGAACCATCCGGCAAGTTATGCTCGATTACCGTCCTCTCTTGAAGATATACGGCTTCTATTGGACCAACGGTCGGAAGCACAAGTAAATATTATTGCAAATAGATATTTCCATACATTCGCTAGTCGATTGATATTTAGTATTTAGTATTTAGTATTATGTATATAACTAATATTTCTATCATGTTCATATAGTTTCAATGGACACCATACGAGGATCCGGCAATTCGGGCAGTAATCCCAGAAGAGTTTTTATAAAATCAACAAGCTTGGCACGTGAAAGTCGTGTTGATCAACTATGCAATCGTGGAGCCGCACCAGACAGACAGAGTGCTACGACAGTTTGGATGTAAACAATCGATTCCGGTGGATCCTGAGGTGTTTGACGATCAACACAAAGCCGACCTTCGGTAATTGAATATGGATTGGACGAGATACTGGTCTGAGTACATGGAAATGTGGGAAGATCGATATGAATATCTACTTACTCGGGAACCAATCATCGTTCTGGAGTTAGCGTGCATTCCAGAATACATGCCATGGTTTAGGATTCATGGCAAGCCGTATTTACTGACGCCAGAGGAGAGGCAGCGGCAAATACGTGTCGAAAGAGAAAGGCGTGGGCCTCTAAATCCAAGAAGACAAGACGACAAAGACAGCTCCTCAACGAGGCCCAAACATTCACCCGGCTCATCATTAGAGGCCATGCAATCACCAGGCCCAACGAGATCACCGACGCAGTCACCCGACGCAGCAGTTCAACCGATAATACCCACGCAACCGCCTTTTCAGATAATGCCAGGTGCGTTTCTTAGCCCTTATATATACCCTAACTCTTATATGTATCCTTTTTCGATTCCTATGGCAAGTTGGAGCCAAATTCCCGGTTCAGCTCCATTTCCTGTTATGCTGAGCGGACCGCCGATGTATAGGCCAGCGATGCACGAGGGATCGCAAGGGGGGCCATCGGGGAGCTCTCCTTTTTACCAATCCCCACCAACGTATGGGTTTCAAACACCTTCTCCGTTCCTGATGCAAACACCTCCACATACATTATTCTTTGAAGGTGGATCATCGTCCCAAGTCCGACAACCAGATGTCGAACCGGAAGAACCAGAATCCCCACCGGAGGAACAACAACCGCCGCTGGAAGCTAGAGAAAGGAGGAATCCAGCGCGTAACCGTCGACGGCCGCCATGTGGCATTGAATCCCCCGGGCATAGACATTGATTGCTGTATTTAAATTTATTTGTACAAATATTTTGAATATTTTGATATTATTTTATGTAAAAAAATAGAAATTTTTTGAGTTATTTTAATATTATTTGATGGAATAAAATAGAAGTTTATTTGATGTAATAAAATAGAAGTTTATTTGATGTAATAAAATAGAAATTTTTTCGAGTTATTTTGATATTATTTGATGTAATAAAATAGAAGTTTATTTGATGTAATAAAAACCCTAACCTAATTTAACCCTAAACCCTAACCTAATTTAATTAAAAACCCTAACCCTAACCTAATTTAATTAAAAACCCTAAACCTTAACTTTAAAAACCCTAACCTAATTTAATACAAAACCCTAACCTAATTTAATTAAAAACCCTAACCCTAACCTAATTTAATTAAAAACCCTAACCCTAACCTAATTTAATTAAAAACCTTAACCCTAACCTAATTTAAATAAAAACCCTAAACTTTAACTTAAAAACCCTAAACCTTAATTTTAAAAACCCTAACCCTAACCTAATTTAATTAAAAACCCTAACCCTAACCTAATTTAATGCTATGTTGTTTGCCCTCGCCTTGGCCTTATTAATTTCTTGAACTACCTTACTACACCATACATGGCCTCCCTGCATCTGGCCTGCATAACTTGCTGCTCGCTTTGGAAATAGCGCCGCCAAAAGAAAATATGTCTCTCGCACAACCGATGTTATCAGTAGATGGCGCATTCCTTTAAGAACAGAATTTATGCATTCAGCCAGGTTCGACGTCATATGGCCATATCGTAGGCCGCCGTCGTATGCTTGTGCCCACTGTTCGAAACGTATGTTACAAAGGTAGTTCGCCCCTTCTCCGTTAATTGAACGTAAAATTGCCAACATCTCGTGAAAACGATCTTTATTTATTTCATACCCTGTCAATATAAGATCATGGTGAATAATTTATACCACTTCTACCAATAAAACTAATTCAAATTGACAAACGAAATAACACAGATATAGACTAAATACCCATGTTGGTCACTTGTCGTCGTTCGCTCTTAAATGGATATTGCCTGTAGTAGTTCGAAGCAACGTGTCTTAGGCAATATCTATGGTGTGTGCACTACCATAAGCTTCCATCTCGATCAAATGCAGCTAGTATACCGGCGCCCCGATCTGAAATAACACAGATATCAGGTTGGGGGCACACATGCCTCCTTAACCTAGAAAGAAAGAAATTCCAGTTATCAAACAACTCCCCCGGTGTTATTGCAAATGCAATTGGAAGAATTCTACCACCGCCATCCTGTGCCACTACAAGCAATAGCCGATGAGTATACCTACCGAACATGAAGGTACCGTCAATTTGTACCAACGTCTTGCAGTACGGAAATACGTCTCGGCATTGCTTAAAGGTCTAAAACAGGCATTTGAACACTTGGCATCCACGTAACAATCGATCGTTATAGTATGCATGTTCCGTTTCAAGGTCTATGATGGCACCTGGGACGTATCTCTCTAGCACCTGACACCACTGCCATATTTCATTATATGAGGCGCCCCACCCACTATGCATCTTCTCCAACGCCTTTTGCTTAGCTATCCAAGCCTTGCGGTAAGAGGGCGTGTACCCCATTTGGCTACGGATATTGGCAATTAACACCGGCACTGAAGTTCTAGGATCTGCTTTTATCGTGGGCAGTATCAAGCTAGCTAACATAGCTGAATCCATTTTAGGATGATCTTGTGAAACACCTATAAATGGAGTACATTAAATAATGCAACATTGCATAATAAAAGTATTATTCAGATACCGTCAATACTGTACCTGCAGTACATGTATGTGGACCTTTGTACTTTTTTATCTCCCACAACCCTGTCCTTTTCTTTAACGAGGCGTAGATTTTCCATGAACATGTGCCGTCTTACACCGCACACTTCGCCTCAAACTTATCAGATTTTGATTTAACGACGTGGTAGTTAACACCGTTTTTGATGCTATGTTGTTTCAAAGCACCAATAAAACTATCCTTGTTGGTAAACTAATTACCCACTTCAAGTTCATCAAAATCTACCCCCCGAACTTGTACGATCACGCAACCGGTGTGGTAGATCTGGAAACTCTAACGCATCATCTGCAGACAGATCGACATTATGCATATGGGCTGGAGGTGTGTATGCTCTGAATCGTGGATTTTCTTCCTCATCTGAACTCCTTTCAGCATCTTCAGCTTTTGTTGGAATAGGCTCCGGTTCAGAAAATAAGCCAACTTCTGCACCATCCGGCCCGGGCTCTCGAGGTGGATCCACATCGGAGTCATCTTTTAACCCACAATCATCTACAGTGTACGAGGTCCCCTCACCGGTTGACGTCGTAGGGAGTACATCATCCCTTCTTCTGGGCATTTGATAACGTCCTCAATTAGATGTAGATTGCCACCCACTAGAACTTGATGTCGCTCTTCAGTACGTATTTCCAACATCAAACATCGAGCCACCGACGTACATGTCTCATCCACCGACAGAGTGTCTTACAGGGGATGTGCATTCGACACCACTACCGAACATGGGTTGTTCCGTATTTTGTAACCCGCTGACCGAGTGTCGGCCAGGGGTGGTGTATACATCTCAAACATCTGTCGCAAGTACATCAGTTGGCGATGTAAATTGTACATATAACTCAATATAAGGTGCTCCACTAGCAAGATGAGTCTGCACCATTACCTCCAAGCTACGAGCACCTTTTATGTCGAACGAGTCATATGTAATCGGATCAACAGAAGAACAAAATCGATACGTGATAGACAGAACTTTCATTGGCGTCGTTCTGAAAATTTTACGCCTAATTTTTTACGAAGTTCTGTCAAATCTATGTTTTGGTTAAAAACCAGTCGTACTATATTCTCCGACAAAAAAACAACACCATTCTCGGTGTGGCAAACCTCACCATCATAGTAAATAACAGCACTAATACATTCACTCATATTTGAAACTCTAACCTTCTTAGCCTCTCTAAATTGTTTCTACTATGACTTATGCATTCTGAGAACATTTTTTGCCGAATTTATAGCCTCAGTCCAAACATGCTATTGTAGCAAAGCGCGTCCACGAGGGCGCGATTTCACAAATTCTTCTCAAATAGCATCCTGCTAGAAGCGATTTTATACTTTTTGCTCAGAAACGTCAAAAAAAAATATTTCTTACTTGACCTACTGTAGCAAAAGCGCGTCCACGAGGGCGCGATTTCACAAATTCTTCTCAAATAGCATCCTGCTAGAAGCGATTTTATACTATTTGCTCAGAAACGTCAAAAAAATAATTATTTATTCCGTGACCTACTGTAGCAAAAGCGCGTCTATGAGGCTGCGATTTCACAAATTCTTCTCAAATAGCATCTTGCTAGAAGCGATTTTATACTATTTGCTCAGAAACGTCAAAAAATAATTATTTCTTCCGTGACCTACTGTAGCAAAAGCGCGTCCACGAGGGCGTGATTTCACAAATTCTTCTCAAATAGCATCCTGTTAGAAGCGATTTTATACTATTTGATCAGAAACGTCAACTCGAAATTATTTCTTCTAGGACCTAAAAACCCTAAAAAACTTGAACCCTAAACCCTAAAATCCAAAAAAACCTAACGTGGGAAAAACGGCAAAATCGCGTCCACGTCAGCACGATGTTAGGGTACGCGTCAGGAAATCACGTCCACGTCAGCGCGAGTTGCTGACGTGGACACGATTTCCTGACGCGTACCCTGACATCGCGCTGACGTAGACGCGATTTCGTGGAAAATGGACCATTCCTGTAAATAATTAAGTAATGGGCCCATTTCGGTAATTTTTGAAAAAAAAGGGCTTTTATTGGTAAATTGCCCGTTTTTATGGTCTGAAATTATTGTTATTATAGCTCTTTCAATATGTAGGGCTACCAAAATGAGTTCATCTTTATACTCTTAACCCAACGGTGGGAATGTCTAGTGAGTTTCGTGAGATTATGAGGGAGTCGTTCCTACTATAGTGAAATGAAACGTTTGATTTGGATCACATGAAAAAGGTCTAATATAGAGAGAAGGTTATTTAGTTGTCCATACTATAAGATAGTTGATTGTGGCTTTTTCAGATGGTATGAAAAGGCGAAATTTTGGATTTATGAATTGAAAAAAAATAATGAGTTGAGAAATTTTAGTCAAAGGCGAACTAATAAAAATATGTAATTCAATAGTTAAAATCTAAATTGAAATCATCTAAGGTTTGTACAACATAAAATAGCTAAAATATAAATTGCTAAAATCTAATTTTAGCAAAGACAATAGCTAAGAGTTCTTTTTTTTGTGGTGGTGTAGTTGCTTTGTGCAGCATCTAGGGTTTTGAGCCATAACAAATTACATGAGGCTCTCTGATTATCTTTTTTCCCAACACGGCTCCTACACTATGCTCGCTTGCATTACACATAATTTCAAAGGGATAGTTCCAATTTTGTGCTTGTACTATAAGAGCTGAAACCAACTTCTGTTTAAGTGTGTCAAAAGCCTCCTTGCATTTTGGGCCGAACTCAAAATTCTTATCTTTTTGCAATAATTTGCATAGTGGTTCAGCTACTTTTGAGAAGTACTTTATAAAGCTCCTTTAAAACCCTGTATGGCCAAGGAAATAATAGATTTCCCTTACAGTTGAGGGATATGAAAAAGAATTTATAATGCAAGTTTTGGCCTTATCGACTTCAATCCCTTTAGCTGAAGCTATATATCCTAGAATTAAACCTTTTTCTACCAGAAAATGACACTTTTCGTAATTCAAGACAAAATTAAATTCTATGCATCTACTTAAAATTATCATAAGGTTTTTTAAGGCATTCATTAAAACAGTTCCCATGCACAGTAAAATCATCCATAAAAACTTTGATAATATTTTCTACATATTCAGAAAATATACTTATCATGTATCTTTGAAAGGTGGCCGGTGCGTTGCAAAGTTCGAATAGCATCCTTCTATATGCAAATGTGTCGAATAGGCTTGTAAAAATGGTCTTTTCTTGGTCCTCTGGTGCAACTAGGATTTGGAAGAAACTTGAGTATCCATCAAGATAGCAAAAGTGAGTTTTACCAGCTAAACGTTCAAGCATTTGATCTATACAAGGAAGAGGGAAATGGTCTTTCTAGTATAAAAATTCAACTTCCTGTAATCAATGCAGACACGCCACCCATTTTGCACTTGGGTTGGTACCAAGTCACCTTTAGCATTTTCTTTATTGTCACGCATGTTTTCTTGGGCACAACTTATACCGGACTTACACATCTGCTGTCAGAAATGGGGTAGATTACGTTAGCATCGAGTAGCTTAATTATTTCTTTTTTTACCACATCCATCATATTTGGGTTCAATCATATTTGTGCCTCTCGCTTTCGTTTCGTGTTTTCCTCCAAGTAAATCTTATATGTGCATGTCAAAGGGTTTATCTCTTTTAAGTCGGCAATGGTCCAGCCAATCGCCTCCTTATGGTTTTTTAGTACATGTATCAAACTTTCCTTTTCAAGCTTAGAGAGTCTATTTGAGACTATGATCGGTAAGGTATTATCTTTCTCTAGAAATGCATATTTAATATGCTCGAGAAGCGATTTTAATTCCAAATCTGGTGCCTGCATAATAGAAGGTAGAAGTTTAGTGTTCATTGGAGACAATAATTCATTAACAGATTCAAAATCATCAAATATCATTTTAGGTTTATCTTCATAAGGTGACTCAAATGTTTCTCCTACTAATGAGTCAATTATGTCGACATGATTTACATTCAAGATTTTACTTGGGTGACTAATAGCGCCGTAAATGTTAAACTTCATGATCTCTCCATCAAATTCTATCGTGAGGGTTCCGCTACACATGTCGATCTTAGTGCTAACTGTACTAAGGAAAGGTCTGGCCAACAAGATGTTTGAAGATCTAAGAGTGTTATCCTTTTCCATTTTCACTACATAAAAGTCTGTAGGAAAAATAAGCCCGTTGACTTTCACTAATACATCCTTAAGGACTCCTTTGGGATGTACAATAGACCTGTCTGCCAACTGAATGATAACACTTTTTTTCATCAAAAAACTCGCGTTAAGTGATTCATAAATAGAAAAATGCATTACATTTATGGAAACTCCTAAATCATACATGGCTTTTTTAATTCCTAAGTGGCCTATTTTGCATGGTATTGCGAACATGCCCCTATCTTTGCATTTTGCTGGCATCTTCCGCTGTAACACTGCAGATACATTCTCACCAACACTTACATTTTCATTACCAGTTAATTTTTCCTTGTTGGTGCAGAGCTCATTAAGGAACTTCGCATATCGCGGAATTGGTTTGATGGCATCCAGTAGTGGTATGTTGATCTCGACATTTCTGAATGTTTCAAGAATCTCTTTGTCATCTTTACCTTTCCGATGTTGGTTCAACCATCCTAGAAATGAAGGTTGAATTTTATGCAATTGAGGTTTTGTTCGGGCTTGTTCATCATTCTCGTGCTTTTCTTGGGCAGAATCTTGGCCAAGATTTCTGTCAGGAATTGGTTTTAGTTCTCTTCCACTTCACAACATCACTGCATTTACGTTTTGTCTTAGTTAGGTTCCGTTTGTGATGGCACCTTCCCTTGTGAATTCATTTTCTCAATTGATGTGGTTAACTCTCTTATAGATGCCACAGTTTTCTATTGAAATTCAAGCATATTAGCTGCTAATTTATTGACCTTGGTTTCTAGATAAGTACCTGAATCTCGCGGCTGTTATGGAAACCAATTTTGGTATGGATGGTTATACCGTGGGTTGGCCCCATTACTCAAGCTAGGATGGTCTTTCCATCTTGGGTTATAGGTATTAGCGTAGGGGCCATATCGCCTTTGTGGTGGCCCAGAAAAGTTTCCCACAACATCTAAATGAGCCATAGTATTATCATACAAACTAAGGTATGCATCAGTTGTATGTTCAAATGTTGCACAAATTCTGCATAGTCGGGTCGGTCTTGCTTTTTCTACAACAAAAGAATTCAAAATATTAGTAAGTCTATCAACCTTAGAAGATAAGGTTGAATTACTTAGCTGGTGAACCCTTCTAGTGGGTTCAGGATTGGCTCGAAATTGCTGAATTTTGCAACCATCGTGGATATCAAGTCCATTGCTTGTTGGGAAGTTATGTTGACAAATGCCCCTACATTGGCCGCATCAACCACATTCATCTCTATAGGCTTTAAGCCCTTATAGAAGTATTGGAGCAGAGACTGTTATGTTATCCCATGTTATGAGCAACTTGCACACAATTTCTTGAATAGCTCTCAATAGTCGTAAACAAACTCCACATCTTTTTGCCTTATCCCAATGATCTCCCTTTTTAATTCAACCGCACGCGATGCTGGAAAAAACCTGTTGAGAAACAAATAGGAAAGATCAGTCCAAGTTGTAATAGATCCAAGAGGTAGATAAAACAACCATTCCCTAGCAGAATTTGCTAAGGAAAAAGGGAAAGCACGTAATTTGATTTGATCCTCAGTTACGCCCTGAGGTTTCATACTAAAACAATCCATATGAAACTCTTTTAGATGTTTGTGGGGATTTTCATTTTGCAACCTACAAAAAGTCGACAGTAACTGGATTAATCCTAACTTCAGTTTAAAATCAGTATCCATAGTAGGATACGCAATGCACAACGACGATTGTTCTACAGGAGCTTCGGCCATTAGCCGGATTGTTTGAGCCATAGGTTAATGTGCTAGATTCGGGTTTTCGTTAACCTTAGCATTAAGCACTTCTTCAGGTGGATCGACCCTTATTCTTTCATTTTTTTAGTGTTTGAGTAGGGTTTCCGTTAACCCTAAACTCAACTTCATTGCCTATTCTTATTTCCAATGGTGGGTTACTCTAAGTCCTTACCATCTCTGACTACTTTTTTCGTAACTTCGTTTCTTTGTGATTACCTCTCGTCGTCTTTTCTATTTCTTAATCAAACGCAAGAATACCTGGAGTAGACCTGGTCATAAAAAACAAAAGAAACAAGATTAGTACGTTACCAATCCCAATAACGGTATCAAAATTTGGTGTGTTGTTGAAAGCACAAAAAATAACCTATCCCTATGAAATAACGAAAAGAATAGTATAAGAGAAGTAGGGTCAAATCCTCAGGGACTGAATTTGCATAACTTCTTGTTCCTCGAGATCCCAGGCACAGTCGTGCCCAAGAAAAAGCAGCGTACCTGGAATAAAAAAACAGAATTAAAAATATGGAGGGGTTGAAATTGTATAAATTGAAATCGAAATTGTAAAGAGAAACAGAATTGAGAAAAGAGGTTATTTGATTGAAAGATTCCAGCCCTCGGTTGTCTTGGTCCTCATTGGGTTCAATCTTCAGCTTTTAGGTAATCTTTCTCATGAAAAAAATAAGCCAGTTATAGTGGAAGAGGACGTCTATGACCACCAGGTCCACTTAGATTTTAGCCTTATGATTTAGAGGAACTTGACTCTAGCCAACCATTACTTTTGTGGGACCGTCTTACACTAGATCATCACTTCTCAATGGCGAATGCCACGCCATCTTGTCTCTTGAGCTCGACAACCACTGACGTAGTAAGCTAACGAACTGACTATGCAACCTTTCCAAAACATACAAAGCGGCCGCCTTTGTACAATATGAAAAAATCACTTTTGAAAGGACATGAATAGAAGCGCCAGTCCCGTAATGCAGAGAAACGATGAATACTCGTTAAGAAGACTAAGTGCGGATTCTAAGCCTCATGAACCTTTTTTTGAGGAATCTCAATAACCTTTGGCTAGATGAGTTTAGTGGCTCATGCTTTTTGGGAAAAAAAAAAGAAATAAGTTTAATCAAATAGAATTTTGTTGAATAATAAAAGGAACAAAAGCTAAAAGCTTTAGGGAGACGGATTTTTTATAGAAAAGATGAGTGTCAAATTGTGTCACTCTATCCCCTATTTATAGTACATGAAAAACTTAGTTTGTTCCTATTTAAACTCTAAAAGATAAATAAAGATAAAAGCTGAAATTAAATCTAAATAATAATCCTAACAATAATCCTAATAAAATTTAAATTTAAACAGAGTCTTATGTTTATAAATATCTTCTTTGAAGTTTTGCCCCCAAGTCTTCTGCACTTTGTATTTTCGACACCACTTCTTTCCTATTTTGCATACTGGCCCATTTTGTTATATTTACACTTTATGCCCCCAAATTTCTTTTTATCTTCAATTTAATCCCTACCAGATAAAAACCCATAAATAGCTCAAATTAGTAGGATCATACTCAAAATAAATATATATAATTAACACATAAAAGTATGTCATTTTAGAGTATTATCAATAATTAACCCTTGGTGAACCTCATTGAGCCTAACACACTGTTTCTTGATTTACCCATTAATGTTAACCTATAGCTCATTTTTTTCGTTGAAACTTTTTCCCGTTTTATTGACTCCCTTTTTGTTAAGATTTGATTTGGTTAGTTTCTTAATTATGCTCTTTTGTTTGATTTGCTGAATTATTTCTTATTGTTAAAAAAATAGAAAAAAAAGGAAGAGGAAAATCGAAAGAAATATATATTGATTATTATTAGTTCTATGATTGATCTTGAACAGTTAAATTAATATTTTGAGAAGAAGCTCGTTTTCTTATTCTTGAATAGTTCTTAATTTATTCACTTGTTTTTAATTCAATATTTGTTTATTTTTCTAGTTTGGTAATTTATCAATTCGATCTCGATTTTAACCAACTTTTTTAGCCTTTCTTCACACCCTTAACCTAAGCCCCATTACAACCTCTTAAAGACTTTTTGATTTGAGTATCATATCATTTTAAAGTGGTAGAGATTTGATTTTCATGCAGCCTATAGTAATGACTTTTCTTGTATGACTATTGAGTGCTTATTCTTGAACCTTAAACATTTCGAGTGATTGGAGTGAACCTTTAGTAAGGATGTCGATTCTTGTCGATTTTGAATTAAAGGCAATTACTTAAATAAGGGGAAATACCTATGTTTTCATGCTTTAAAAATGTTCGACTTGGATTGTTTGAATCTTTAGTGTTATTTTAGTTGAATTATCAATGTATGATTATTTGTGAATTATGTCAAAACATTATTGATGAGAATTACAATTTGAGAAATATTAATTTTAACTGTGAGTTGAAGATTTTGCTTGAGGACAAGTAAACGCTTAAGTGTGAGGATATTTGATAAGTCATAAAAGTAACATATTTTTAATCTCATTCTCGATGCGTTTTTGGATGATTTATTATGTGAATTAGTGAATTTGATGCTTCTAATCCTTTAAATTCATGTTTCTAGACTTAGGTGAGCCCAGGGGAGTGAAAGAAGCGAAAAACAACCCAAAATCAGACAAAAAGAGTTGTTTTCAGGATCCACACGACCTGGGCATTTCCACATGGGTTGGCCACACACCCATGTGCAGCCCGTGTTGATATCGCACCCTGCTTCCCAAATACGCGAAAAAAAACTCAATTTTTAGGCTTTCTGAGCATTCTAAAGTCTATAAATACCAATTAGAGGAAGATCTAATGGAGCAATCAGATAAGATCAAAGAAAAGATTCGAAGAACACCATCGGAGCCAGCTCAAAAGCAAATCTCCATTAAGATTGAATATATTGTTTTAGTTTGTTTCGAAGTTCTATTGAATTTCTTTGTCTTGTGGTTTTTCTAACTTTGAGATGTTTTCATTTAGGATTATAAACTAAATTCCCTAGTTACCTAGGAAGGATGAAACCTATGATAAATCTTATTGTTTAATTTTTGTTTTTACGCGATAAATACTTATTCTTGTTCTCAATTATGTATGCTTATTTCGTGTTTTAATATTTTTGGGATACTAATTCATGTTTAGTGTGCTTATTTCAGTGGAACAAAAGTCCCTGTTTAAGAGTAGATCTAGCATAATTGAGTGGAGTTGCATGTAATCCTAAAAATAGGACAACAAAAATCTACCAGGTTAGAGTCAAATCTAATAGGGGAATCCATAGACCGAGTTAATGCGGCAATATGAGTTTTAATTAAAAAGAGATTTCAATTAATCAACCTAGAGTCAATTGTTCTTACTCTCGAAAGAGATATTAACATAATTTAGGGATTTCTACGGATCAAGACACAAGTGAATAAATTGTTTAATTCAGAGTCAGAGTAATAAGTGAAGTCTAGGTGGATTCTTTCTTGGGTATTGTCTATCTCATTGGTTATCTTTGATTATTTTTCTATTTCATTCTCTATTGCGTTACTAGATAAATTAGTTTAGTAAATTTAGATTAAAAATAATCACTCTAATTTGTCGTCTAAATAATAGAAAAATGGTAATTATTAGTACTTTTAGTCCTCGTGGATACAATATTCCCTATTCACTATAGCTATACTATTGTTCGATAGGTGCAGTTGCCTTTGTCGCATTTATAGTTAGTTTAATAACCATTACGGATCCACTAGATTTGGGGTGTGACACTACTCTTGGCGGATTCCCTTACAAGACTCATCGATTGTCAAACCATTAGCAACATCGTCTCTTCAAATTAGTCCAAACAATCATACTTGCTTTGAAGAACATAATATCATAATACAAGCAATAGAATTCTAGATAACATTAATGCGGAACCTAAGAAATTTCAAGTTCGCCAATCACTTACACTATCTCATATTCCAACACATAAGGTTCCTTGCATGATAGGCCACTAAGGTGGATTTATCAGTTGGCCACTCTATCGAGAATTCTAAAAGAAGATGCCTCTCAGGCATATCCTAGATCTCACACAAGGCAGACTAACATCTCACCACTTGGTCATTACAGAATTCACTCTACGCATTTTCCAGAGAATTCGCCACAAAAGCTTTCCAAAGAATTCACCACAAAAGCTTTCCAAAGAATTCACCACAAAGGCTTTCTAAAGAATTCGCCATAAAGGATTTCCAGAGGATTTGCCACAAAGGCTTTCCAGAGAATTCGTCACAAAGGCTTTTCAGAGAATTCTTATAAAGGTTCTTCAAAAAATTTATCACAAAGGTTTTCCATAGAATTCGCCACAAAGGCTTTCTAGAGAATTCGTATTTACTATCACAGTGGACCATTTCTATGGATGCCATAGGGTTTCTCCCACATGGTTTTATACATTCACACCTTCTTGGTGTATTATCATATGACGCCATGGCCATGGACTTTCCACAGATTTATTTCGTGATCTTCCAATCCGTTTAGCATTATAGCTTACCAACAAAAGGCTACACAATAAATCTTTATTTTTATAGTGATCTACTTGTCCGGTTAGCAATGTACCTACCCTAACAGAGGTAACACAAACGGATCTTTTTCTCACCACTTTACATAACTTAGAATTTTCAGGTATTGGAACCATATAACAGGAAAGTATTGGGCAATGACTACACACACGTCAGCAACATCTTATATCACATAACATCATATCATGCTGCACATCGTTTACCTTATTTACGTATATGTAAATACCTCTCAGAAACACATATACACATAATTTCATGACATGCAATAGTCAAATTTAGAGACTCACCAAATACTCACCTTTATCTCGGCCTAAAGCTTCTGCTTCAACAGTCCTTTTAGATCCAACAACAGCAACTACTTAAACAATCTTAAGATTTCCATTAGAATCCCCATTAAAATCATTTTACTAATATTTCAACTACGAACGACCACCATGCAAGGCCTTCCTATAATACTCTTCCATTTTATAGTCGTAACATACAAAACTGTAAAACTTACCAGTAAGCTGAATCATCTACTCATTAGACGAGATCTTAGTTCGATCTTAATTGAAGAATAAGAAGAGAATGTTAAGGTTCGAAAGAAAAACCTAAACATTAAACAGATAGATAAATCATCTGAAATTTCCCCTTCCCATACATATACCCTCGATCCCCCTAATTTCCTTGCCAAATCCAGGATAGGTACATGAAAATATGGCGAAGGTTAACCTCACTGTTACCAGTCATGGGGAGGGTCAAATCAATCTATTTGACTGTTGTTGAGAAGTGGCCAGCCATGCTACTTATGATGATTTGATTAGTTGGCTTGTTTTAGTGTACAATCAATCTTTCATACATTTTGCTCTTTACTTTGATCTCTGCTTCTGTTGTTGCAAAATCCCAACAACTCCCAACCAAACCTGATTCAATATAAAATTAAACAGTACCCACGCCAAGTGGATGTACTATATCTTGGTGGAGACTCACTTTTGGCGTGGTCTTAAAGACAATTAAGTCTCCTATAGCTTCCTCATACACTTGACAGGCTCTTAGTGTTCAAACACAACTCTAAGGCACACTCCCTCATAGGTGCACGCTTTCTTGGGCGAAATCCTTCTTCACTTGAAACATCTTGTAACACCCCTAACCCGTATCCGTCGCCGAAGTAGGGTTACGAGGCATTACTGAACAAACACAACCATTTTTAAAATCAAACTGATCACAAATATGAAATTAAATTACTTTTGCATAGCTATTTATAATTTACAATCAAAATCTAATCAACATCGTACTCAAACCTATACATGCCATAAGATTGAGTTCAAATATTTAACAAAATACTAAAAGTAGTCGATAGTGTGATAGTCTATGCTGATGATCCCCGAGCTCGTAATGCGTCTCTAAAATCTATAAAAACAAATGGGCAAAAACAAACAAAGTAAGCTTTTATAGCTTAGTAAGTCTATAGCATATCTAAATTACATATAAAAGAATCATATAATTCTTTAAGAAAATTTATTGAAATCACAATTATCAATTATAATTACTAATCAAACATTGCTATATTAAGTCATTTGTTTAAATTTTAAAAGGATGTGTATTTATCTAATACACACAAACAGACAAATGTATATACATTTTATGCATATAATCTACAACCATGAATCGCCGAATGCATATATACATATATGCATGACAAATATTAGAACCAAATGTATATACACTTTAAACATATTAGCCGAGTGCATATATACATAAGCTTAACAAATATTATAACCAAATGTGTACATGTATTTACCATATACATTTATCCAAAGTCATATATGTACTTATCATGCACATACAATCGAATATATATATAACTTTATCAATCACATTTCATATATCATTATACATGCATATATATATCGATCATAAACTTTTAACCTAACTCATATTTATGCCTATAACCGAATACATTCACATTCAACTTTTACTTATAAACAAATATTTACATATATGTATTAGCAATTGCACATAAGATTACTCATCAGTTTCTTATACCAAATGCACCCATATAAATATATATATATCAACCACCTATGTCGAGTTTATGCACAACATCTTCAAACACATAAATCTGAACAATTCACACAATTTCAACAGATTCACCGGCACTTAGCCTGCTAGGCTTAAAACCTGATTCAATACACTGGCAATTAGTCTGCTAGACGTAAAGTCCGAAATATTTCACCGGCGTCAAGCCTGCTAGACGTAAAGTCTGAAACATTTCACCGGCATCAAGTCTGCTAGACGTAAAGTCTGAATTATCTCATTGACAATAATCATTTTAGGCCCCAAGCTCAAACACTCAATTCACCCAAATATTACTCATTTTCGAACTATATAGGTATATAAATTCCATGCTTAAATATTCAGCTCAAAACTCAAAATTTATATCATAGAAACACATGAATATATATATAAAACTCAACCACCAAATCCAATTTGACAATTCAATAAATCAACTGAACATATTTATGCATAACCTTATACTTCAAATCCTACTACAAATATAATACTATTTAACTAAAAATATTCTTGAATAATATACACTTTACATTCCAACATATTAAAATTATACACACATATATATACATGATCAAAACTAACATATGCAAATATCATCTAATAACAAATTTCAAAACTAAATCTTATACATGCATACATATACACTCAAACCGCATATACTTTTATAATGACACATCTTAATTCGATTCAAAAGTGTATATATACATGTATATTTACATGTTTAATAATAAAACTCTTATATCTATGTATATTTACGAATCTTTAAGTACACATATATACATATACATATCTTTGATTAAATCAATAATTTATACATGTATATACGTGTATGAATTCGAACCCTGTATATATATAAAACTCTTATACTTCAATTAAATTCATTAACATTTATGTATATACTTATTTACCTTTGCACTTTAGCTAAATTCAATTACCTATATAAGTATAAACCTCTAGGTTTGAATATAAAAGAAAATACATATAAGCCAATCATACTTTTAATTTATTCAACCGATATACTTTAAATTATAATTCATCAAAAATAAATACATATACATACTTGTATATTGTTTTTATGACATTAAATAACTAATAGACTTACCTCGGAAGATGGAAAATCGAAGTCGGACGATTATTCGACTAATTTGGCTTTTCCCCGATCTAACTCCGATTTCTTTGGTTCTCGATCTAAATATATTCAAAATAAGATAATTTATTTATTAACACATTCAATTTAATCCAAAAACACATAATTTGGCAAATTACTATTTTGCCCCTAATATTTACACTTTTTGCTATTTAGTCCTTTTTGCACAAAACACAAAATACACAAAATTTTCCCTCACTAAGCTAGGGCCGAATGTTCCTTGTCTTCATACTAGTCCACACATTTCATTTATTTCACATTTTAGTCCCCCAAAAATTTAATTTCACAATTTAGCCCTATTTACTCAATTTCACTAAAAATCCCAATACAAAACATATTAATCTATCACATATCTTTCATTTTTCATCATCAACTATCACAAAGTCCAAGCATTCATCAATGGCACATTTCAAAATCATCAACAATTCACAAAATTAAAACATGGTTTTGAAGAACACAAAGCAACGATCTCAAAAACGTAAAAAATATTAAAAATTAAAACCTAAACATACCTTAATCAAGCAAAATAAGTGCCGAACCTAGCTTGCTATTTTTTTCTTCTTTTTCTTTTGTATATTCGGCAATGAGAAAGATAACATGCATGGCTTTGTTTATTTTAAGTTTTTATTATTTTCAATATATTATACCATTATTATTTTACTTTTATATTTAATATATATAATATATAATAGCCATCATTGCCGTCCACTACCATTAATATTGGCTAAATTTCAACATGAAACCTCCAAATTATAAAGACAAAAATAATTAAGCACTTTCATATTTAGCCATCAAATTTTTATTTTATGCGATTTAGCCATTTTCTCAAATTAAGCACACAACAATAAAATTAATTCATGAAACTTTCACACAAGCAAATTCACACATAATAAACATGTAAAATAATATTAAAATATTTTTTAGACTCGGATTTGTGGTCCCGAAACCACTGTTCCGATTAGGGTCAAAACCGGGTTGTTACACATCCTACAACTAATTCCTTAGATACCGCCAACGAATGGACGCTTTAATGCTAGTACGTGCCAATACTCTAACTTGCCATTAGACCAAAAAGGTGGCGAAATTATGCTACCACAACGCAACCAAAAGTTTACCTACCAACCTTTTTCAACTTCTCGATTCCACTACTTTTCGAGGCGGGACACTTAGTGCAAGGTCTATGTCCATACAGCCAAGCACTATAAGTAAATGTCTTTTCCATTCCTTGAAATTAGCCCATTAAGCATTGGTATAGAATTTATATTAGCAAATATTGTGGCAGCAGAAGATGAACTAGCTGAATATATAACAAAATAGATAAAAACAAGCTCACATTAATATTCATAAGTAAACAATAAATTCAAAATAGTGACTAATCCCATCTTAAGATGCCAAACACAACATTATATCAAGTCTTTGGATAGTAAAATTATATTAACAGTAAGCGATACTCTTGTTGTAGCAATCAAACATTGACAATAAATTATGTCAAATAATGAACCAATCTTTGGACTAACTTATTACTCCAATAAAGTACCTTATAATTGTCATACATTTATCATCACAGATGCCGTTGAAATTCTACCAAATATTAACTTACCTTTGAGTCAATTAATAAACGCATAAACCACAAAAACATATGATCATCTTGATATTTTAAATAAACTAATCTACGTAAAAGAGATCACTTTTGTGGCATTTTGTTTCAACTAATCTATTTAAAATATTAGACATCCTTAATTAAAACCAAAAGACAAAATATGAATTTATTTGTTTCAAAATATTTCTCTTAATTTCATTTTTCAATTCAATTAAAAGATAATTATATATACATATATGTGTATTTATGTATTTTTCCAAAACAACCTACATCAAAGTTAAATATAATAATTCATTCATATGAAACATGAAACTTAAATCATGCAAATCAATTAAAATTAAATAATTCAACAAATTATCAACGATATTCTATTGAATTATCAAATTATGAACATTAATTAAGATTATAATAAACAATGATGACTTTGATTTTGGTGAATATTATATTTAATTCAAGAATATAAATATTTTGATTATTCAATCCATATTTGAAATACTATGCAAAAAAATAGGGAACTAAAGCAATCAGTACAAAGCCATGTTTTAAATATAATAGAATTGATATTGATTTCAATCGCAAAGCCTCAATCCTATTTGAAGCACGACAATCGAAATCACCAAAATAAATTAAAAACCTATAACTTTTTAAAAACACCAAAATTTCATCAATCAATCTAAAAAAATAGAAAATTAATTCTCATTAATTTGATACGATAAGGCTTAGATACCATTTTTTAAAATCGAAAATCTGACATAAATCCTAATAAATTAAGAACAAAATTAGATGTGGAAACGTACTTGTCGAATCTGTTGGTTTCTTGGAATCTTTGGATATTATAGTTTTGATCTTCCAAATTATCACACAAGTAATTTAGAGAAAGTGGTTCTCTATTTTCTGAAGACGAGATGTCAGAAAAGTTACAAGTGTAATTTGAGGACAAAAGTCTAATATATAACTTTTGCATATTAACCTTAATTTTCAATCTGCTCATCATCAATTAAAAATTAGTTACTTTTAATTTAGACTAATCTTTTATGACAGTAAATTAAAGTATGTAATGTGATGTCTATTTTTTTTAACATTATGAATTACCATTCACAACTGCATCCCGAAAGAAAAATCGACCATCAAATTGAGAGGCAATCTCCATTGTCATCCTCCTTAAACCACACTTTTTTGGTCTATCGCGACTAGTTCTCTCTATTCATCTTTATTATGCTATATTTTAAAAGTAATTCCATATCATTATAAAATGATGTTACTAATACAGTAAAGTTAAGTAAATAAAGAGCTTAATGAGTTTGGTTACCATTATGGCCAACAGCTTAAAGAGTATAAACACTACTGATGCATTTTTCTTATGATTTATAGCATCTCCTTAACATGTGCTCAGTGACATTGGTTACCATTTCTCATAATATTTTTTTAAAAAAGGAAAAAGTTTGGTTAATTTAATTGAGATCTATAAACCCTGACTAAGAGTTAGTAAATCATTTCTTCTTCAGTAAATTATTAATTTTAGATTATTTTATTAATTCTGTATTTTAAATATGAGTTGGGTGAGTATAGTTAACGTTTTCCTTAAATAAGATAAAAAAAAAAAAAAGAGTAGTTGGGTATTGTACCTCCCTCAAGTTTCACCTGCCCTAATTCATTTATTTTCAAGTCAATGGTTTTCTTTTAAATACCTAACACTTAGCAATTTATTTGGGGGTAAGTGCCTTCAACCTACTACATTAATCATTAAATTTTGGATTTCTTTTTTGTTTTTAGAAAATTGGGAACCTCATGATTTTATATTTCATTCTAAATATAACTTTTCTTCATTCATAGTCGATCATTTCTATGTATTTCTCAATCAACTCAGTAAAAATGTCTATCATGTTAATAATTTTATGAAATATACTCATTCGCAAATTCTTTTTTCAATTATCCTTAAATTAGGGATTGAACAAATTTAGAATTTTTTTTAGAAAAAATTTGATTATAAAGATTTAATATTTATAGCTTTTTTTTTAACAATCACATTATAGGTTTTGATCATATCTACTTCAGGGACGTAATTAGGGGTTGGCAACGGCCCCAACCCCTCCTAAAATGAAAAATTTTCTATTTATGCCCTTTAAAATTTTAAATTATACTTTACCCCCTAAAAATGTAAATATTTGATTTAATCATTTTAAAAATTATAAAGATATAGACTATTAAAATGGTGAAATTACATTTTTACTATTGTAAAAATTATAATTTAATTTGTCCCCCTAAAAAAATTTTGGCTTCACCCTTGATCTACTCATTTTTACACAATGTTTAGAACTACTCATAACCCTCCTCCAACCCATAAATAGAATGATAATGCGTTTCAGCATACTCGAACCCACGTCCTCTTGCATTAATAATAATATCCATATAAATCGAATTAATACTCAAACAATCATATTTATAACATATTTAAGCCAACTCTTTAATATTAAATATTCAAATCCAATAATATTAAATATTCAAATCCAATAGATTTTGGTGCACATAATATCAGATGAATAGGTGGACCAATTTTTAAGCCGTAATACATATATTTAGGGAAGAAATCACTAACAAATTAGTTAAACAAACATTTGAAACTAAAGACATGGGTAAAAAATATATTACCAAAAATAAAAATTAGAAAGAAATAAATCATTTTAAGTTGCACTCCCATTAATAGCTTGCTCCTCATAAAAATGTACATTTACTAAATATAGTATGCTACATTTAAATATGATTAATAAATATATCATATTTTTTAGTTTTATTTACGTAACTAAAATAACAAATAAAACATGTTTAGGTTTCTCTTGTTTTCAAAATTATTTTTGAAAAGCTGGTTTTAAACTATAAATAGATTTTTTTTTGAAGTTAAAAATATTTGTAAAATGAAAAAAATTACTTTTAAAAAGCTCTAACCTTTTTTTTTAATTTGAATTAAATAATTTATTTTTCCACAATTATCATCACCAAATTTAAATTCCTTTTATTTTCTTAAGTTTATTTAAAATATTAATATTATGTAATTAAATTTGTAATGTTACAAATATTATTTTTTATATGTTTTAGTACATGAGTTGGTAATAAACTAATTACATTTGATAATCTTTTAGTCACATGACTTATTTGTGACAAAGTGAAGTAATTTTTTTACTTATTTTGAAGAAGTCTTATTTTTTACAAAAATTTTACTCATCATTCTAATTTTAAGATCAAATTTGTACTAATTATTTTTTATTTTATGTGTAACTATTTTAACAGCCACACAAATATATATAATAAACTTTTTTCTCATGTTTTTAAACTAATAACCAAATGTGTCATATATGTTAGGATAAACTACACCATTAGTCACTAAACTATGAGTAAATTTTTTTGGTCACTTAAAAAATTACGAATTGATCACTGAATTATTCGAAAGTTTTTATTTAAGTCACTAGGTTATTAAGTCCTTTTTTTTAAGTTCTATCAACAAGCTCCAAGCTACAAATCGGCGATCAGTATGGTGGGTCAATACGCATCAACGAATAAAAGAACATACATTAAATTCAAACCAGTCTGACAGTTAATGTCGAAGATCGGAGAAAAAAGTTATTTGAATTTTGGTTCACAGATTTGTAACGTCTAAAGTTCTTTTTTGAAAAAAAAAAGAATTATAGAAAAGAAAGAGAAAGAGAAATTTTGATTAGTGCAAACAATACGAAAAAGAAAACTATATAGAATCAGTTTTAACAACCTAGTGATTTAAATGAAAATTTTTGAATAGTTTAGTAACTAAATTGTAATTTTTTTAATTAAGTAACCAAAATAAAAACTTACCAATAATTTAGTGATTAATGAAGTAATTTGCCTAATAGGTTAAGACCCATATATTGGAATTAAATTTACAAATAATTAAAATGCGGAGAGACAGGGGCAGGCAGGACACGGCAAGAAGAGGTGTAGTGCAGAGAAAACCAAAGCCCGCTTCTTCAGTAAGACCCTATTCTCACGCTTTTTTATTTTCTTCGAACCCTTTTGCTTGCAACTCAATCCAATTCCCCAATTTTCAAAAACTCAGACAACCTTCAAATCAACTCCTCTTTCCCTTTGTTTGGTTTCCGAGAATTTTGTTTGGTTTTTTTTCATATTCTTCATTGGTTGCTTCCTTTGTCAGCTGATTTCTTGTATCTTTGAAAAGAAAATTTAGAGATATTTTGGTTCTGGATTCATGCCCTGTATAAGTGATTGAAACCCTTTTTGTTTTACAATGAGGTTCGATATAGATGTGATATAGTTTCGGGGGGAAACTGGATACATATTTTCTCTGTTACAGTGGGATTTTCTTGGATTCCATGGCTGAAAAAAGGGGATCTTCCATCACCAAGATAGCTTTCCTTTGTTTGTTTATAACAACAACGATGATGTTTGTGTTAAGTTTAAGAGGTCGTCCTGGTCTCTTTGATCATAAAACCATGCCAGCTGAGAAGCTTCTTACTGTCTTCAACAATGGCTATTCTCAAACATCTAATCAGAGCAATGCAGAATCTTCAAACGGATCAAACCGAGCAATTCTCGCAAACAGTGAGAAACAACGTGTGGAAGGAGGAGGGTTCCAAGTGAGTTGCAATGGGAATTTGAAAGAACCATTGAAAATTTTCTTGTATGATTTAGACCCAGAGTTTCACTTCGGATTGTTGGACTGGAAACCACAAGGAAACAGTGTTTGGCCTGATATTAGAACAAAAATTCCATCATATCCAGGTGGATTGAATTCACAACACAGCATAGAATACTGGCTAACATTGGACCTCTTAGCTTCAGAATTTTCCGAGAATCCAAGCAGCCGAGAAGCCATCAGAGTGAAAAATTCCAGCGAGGCTGATCTCATATTCGTGCCATTCTTTTCATCACTGAGTTACAACCGGTACTCAAAGTTGAGTCCCCATCAAAAGAAGAGCAAGAACTGGGAACTGCAAGAGAAATTGGTGAAGTTTGTGATGAGTCAAAAGGAATGGAAGATTTCAGGCGGGAGAAACCATGTGGTTTTGGCTCATCATCCCAATAGCATGCTTAACGCTAGGATGCAACTATGGCCTGCAATTTTCATACTTTCGGATTTCGGAAGGTATCCAATCAATGTAGCCAATCTTGACAAAGATGTGATTGCGCCTTACAAACATGTAATCAAAAGTTACGTTAATGATTCCTCTGACTTTGATAGCCGCAAAACTTTGCTATACTTCCAAGGTGCTATTTACAGGAAAAACGTAAGTGCCCATCTTTCCCTTTTCTTTTTAACTTTCTTTTTAATTACTCGTACTTTACATGTATTTCATAAAATTTAAATGTACTCTTATGGACACATATTTATATCTGAAACTCGTTCATTTTATTTTTTAGGAAAAATTTTGTGAAGTCTTGTTCGTTTAGAGTTGGCAAATCGAACTTGTTATGTTCAATAGGAGGATTTTATTTCTCAACTCTACTGAGTGCTTGAGTGCATGAAGACAATGTTTAAAAGGATGACAAGATTACAAAGCTGAAACATCTCGATGGGTGCTTGAGAGGGCAAATTATACTTGTTGCGCGTGGTTAGATTTGAACTCGTGCCGTATAGCATGTAGGACATTAGTAAGTGAGAAAAATAAAAGTGAGATCGAGCTCAAGTGGTAGCATTCTATCCAATAGGGAATAAGTTCGGGTCCAACCATGTACATCCTATGAGGTGCACTCATTCTATGAGCTTGTTGCCTCTTCAAGCTACTATTTTAGACATTTAAGCTCCCGATAGATATAGGATATAAAACCCCCTATTAGCCGTGAGTATTAAATAGTTATCATGTCCAAATAAGATGAGTGATATTTGATTTTATATACACGTGCTTAAAATACTTATGGCATAATATGAGTATGGGAATATGTTCTTTTGAAAATCTTTTAAATGCATGAATTTCTTTTTAAAAAAATTCATATACCAATATCAAATATATATATTTGTAATTGACACTCACGTCTAAACTCGAATGACACTCTTTCCCTTTTCTGTTTCCTGCGTGGCTTTTAATTCTTGTGTTTCTGTTTACAGGGTGGATTTGCTAGACAAGAGTTATATTATCTTCTAAAAGATGAAAAAGATGTACATTTCTCATTTGGAAGTGTTCAACGTAATGGAATTCGTCAAGCAAGCCAAGGGATGCATTCATCCAAATTCTGCCTAAACATTGCTGGCGACACTCCATCATCGAACCGCCTATTTGACGCCATCGCTAGCCATTGTGTTCCAGTCATTATCAGCGATGAGATCGAGCTCCCTTACGAAGACATTCTCGACTACACCGAATTCTGCATATTCATCCGTACTTCGGATGCAGTAAAAAAGGGGTTCCTCATAAATCGAATTCGGAGCATCACGAAGGACAAATGGACTCAGATGTGGGAGAAATTGAAACAAGTTGAGCCTTTATTTGAATTTCAATATCCATCAAAGGAAGGGGATGCGGTTCAAATGATATGGCAGTCGTTGTCTCACAAGGTTTCTAGTGTTAAGATGAAAATAAACAAGTCTAAGAGGTACTCTCGTTTTGTTCCTCGCAAAAGGAGAGGACTAAGAACCCGCACCAAATAACTTCCAGTGGAATGCAGCAATCGGGTGAGTGCCAAAGACGGATATGTGTTCAGTATAGGTATATTTGTGGCTACAGAGAGCTGATGAGAATTGATGTCTTAAATTATTCCTTTGCTATGAACTTATTTTTATTAGATCATTGAAGGATTAACTCAAATTTTAGATAACATTTTTTTTATTTTATAATAATTTGAGTTGAATTGATTTAATCTAAATTATTATTTAACAATAAAAATAATAATATTTTATTCAGATTTAACTATAAAATATATATTAGCATGGAATAATATTTGGTATACCACAAGTGAAGTTTTTATATTCTACAGACAGGGTTAAGGATTAACAAGTGTTCTATAAAAATATAAATATTAAAAATAAATATTTTAAAAAAAAAAGACACATAAACACACGACAATTTTTTAAATTTGCTTGTAGAATAAAAAAATACTACCAAATCCTATTAATATATAAAAACAATAAATAGTATTTGATACAGTGGAGTTTTTAGACTTCACAAGTAGAGTCAGATGGTTGACCAGTTTTCTATAGGGGTATAGTAAAATATTAAATATATATATTTAAAAAATGACACACGACAACTTTTTAATATTGCTTGTGAAATAAAAAAAATATTTTATCAATATACCAAATACTAACCCAAAAAAAGAAACTGAGTTTGCATTTGTAAACAAAAAATACAATTTTTTTAATTCCACAAACGAAATTAAAAAAGGCTATCTATCTCATTCTTTTTATGTTTTTATTTCTTATTTATTTTTAATTATATTTTCTCAATCATAATTGTAGAATTTTTTTAAATAGAATCATTATTGGACTATTAGGCGGAACTCAATTCAAGTTTGACCCAAAGTTTTCAAAATTTTTTGGGCTGTACCCAACCTTCTAGGCTAATATTTTGGTTAGAGCAAAGCTAAAACAGTCATTTCTATTATTGAAATAGAGGGTTACAATAACAGTCTGATCCCATATGGCAAAAATAACTCCACTTTTTCCTTTACAAAGTTGGCCCTCAAACCTTAGAAAATCACATCTCCTTGCCATGAAAGCCATATCTTCAATAGGCGGTCACCCATACCCATAGTGTTCCATCTTTAAGTGATCATAGGTCTTCAACAGGATGATTTGGGATAGCCGGCCTAAACCCCTACTTATGACTTTTTTTCTTCTTCTTAATCTTCACTTGCAACTGCAAGATTTAACATTATTCTTTCAATCTAATTTTTCCCTTTTAAATTCAAAGAATAATAAGTATATTTGCTCGAAAATTCGTTTCTCTACTTTTTGAATGGCTCATTTTCAGTGTATTTTTGGCAACTTTGTTAAAAATTTAAGTATAATCATAATGATTCTTGTAATTTTTATCAATTTGATCCCTACTCTCTTTTTTCTTTAATTATAAAAAACATTTAAATTATAAAAAAAATTATAAAATTTTCTCAATATATCAACAGAAAAAGAACCAAAACTTACTATTTATCACTATTACTAGAATTTTTAACCTGCGTTTCTCATTTAACCACTACACCAAAACAGGTTTTTAGCGGCGTTTTTTTATGCCTTTAGCATCGCTAAAAGTATATGCGGTGTTTTTGAAAGCGTCGCAAAAAATGCCACTGTTGTCAACGCTGCAAACTTTTGCGGCGTTTTTAGAAATAAACGCCGCTATAAATCATGACCTTTAGCGGCGTTTTTCCCACAAACGCCGCTATAGATCAGGACCTTTAGCGGTGCTTTTGCACAAACGCCGCTATAGATCAAGGCCTTTAGCAACGCCTTTCCCACAAATGCCGCTATAGCTCAAGACCTTTAGCGGCGATTTTTCCACAAACGCCGCTATAGAACAAGCCTTTAGCGACGCTTATCATAAAAACGCCACTAAAACATATCATTTAAAAAAATTATTTTAATCAAATAATATTTATTTTTATGATAAGTATTATATTATGTTTTATTTTTTAAATTTGAACTTTTAAATATAATTTTTAAGGATTAAAAAATATTATTTAAAATTTTCTATGAAAATTGTAACTTTAAAACTACATATAAAAATTAATGAATTTAGATTTAGAATTTAAAATAATAAATTAATAACACAATTAAAATCCAAAAGTTAGAACTCAAGTTGTCGTAAATATTAAAGTAAAAATAAAAATTTAGAATCAAAACTAAAATAAATAATACATATGAGAAACATATTAACTAGTTGAACCTGCCTATGACTATACACATTGCAAGGTAAAAAAAAAATACAATGTGCTTCTCTGTTTTCTTTGCCCCAACATTGATATGCTCCACTCCATGTATTAGGTTGTATGCGATCATAACTGAAGACAAAAAGAAGTTGAACATAAAATCAAAGTAGATTTAGAATACATGAATGCATTACAAGAATATTATCATGTGCAGCAAATACACGTGTGCAAGAAGTAGAGAATAAACCTATTTGAAAGTGGTGCTGTGAATGCCAAAATTGAGGGAAGATGATCTAAAACCCCTGCCATGAACTCCTCTCCAACTTTAGACATTCCATGCTGAGAAGATGCATCAGATGCTTGGAAAACATTTTGTCCATTCTGCTATAAACTGAGATGCACATGGGATCCAGAACCTATGTCATCCAAAGCATACCTGGGCAGAGAAACATAGTTAAAATGTTGGGTATTCCAAGTTTCTAACGTTAAGGGCAAAACATGCATGAAAGCCTCACAGCATTGACTAATATATGAAGTTTAACTCAATTCAAATGATTATCAGACGAGCCTCCCATAATATCTATTATATAATCAGAAAGATTCACTAACTCAGTTGGAATGATAAAGCATAAATTGGTATACTAGTAGACATTCAATAAACCCTTCATAAACAATACCACTACATGACAAAATAAATATTTTAATGAACCATTTGAGTTTCATCCAAAGCAAAAGCGAAAAATATCAGAAACTATAGGCCATGACCAGAAGATGAGGTAGAAAGCATTGGTCAAAATAAGAAAAGTTACAACTTACTTGGGGACAAACGTTGCCAACAGGCCATGTTTATTTGCAATAGCCCTAACAACTTCGCGCATGAAAATCAAGTTGTCAGCAGCATATGTACAAGCAGTGTACCCCAAAGCCATTTCATACTGACCATTTCCAGCTTCTGCATGCATCTGTAAATTTTGAAAGCTAAAGTAAGCCAGGAGAATCAAGTAATTATAATAATTGAGAATAAAGTTTCTAGCCTTTCATTATAATAATTGAGAAAAAAGTACGTGCTGCAAGAATGGTATCACCAACTCTAGAACTTCAAAAACAAAAAAGGGAAGCGCACAGAGGCAATGAAAGAGGAAGCATGAGAAAAAGGTACCTACTGCAAGAATGGTATTGCCAGCTCTAGAACTTCAAAAACAAAAAGGGAAGCGCGTAGAGGCAATGAAAGAGGAAGCACTCAGGCTAATAGCATTACCTACTTGGGGTTTCACAGAAAAAATTATCACATCACTAGCATCCACAACCTGCTTCCATATATCCATAACTTGGATCAGAAACAAAATAAAAATAAGAACACCATATTATTAAAACTAAACAGCATAACAATCTTAAAGGATGATTATTTCTATTCTCTTTTTTTCTTTAATTAAGTCTTCAGTGAAATCTTTTCACTTCTTTCCAATTCCACATACAAACAAAACTAACAGAACACATGTTTTTGCTATTTGTTTTCCACTTTGTAAAGAACTAAAATATGTATATGCAAATGGTGAAAAACAAAATAAAAATAAGTCAAATAGTCAAAACCAACTTGGTTCTTTGTTTGTTTTTTTACCCCTTATATATATATATATCAATGTTGTCAAGGGCGCCAGGCGCACTTGAAGCGCTAGAACCTTTATATAGCCTGAGGCACAAAAAAAGCGCTCACCCGTCTAAGGCGCAAGCATATAAATATAAATATATATGTAAAATGTATATGAAAGCATATATAACTAATACATATAATCAATAAGTATTAATTAATTAGTAAAAGAAAGATAAATCTTAATATAGTTCAATTTCTAAATTCAAAACATTGTTCAATAGTTTTAAGTGTAATAATTTTCTTAATGTATCGTAAAATAAAACACCATAAGAACGAAACTAAATATCATCACCAGAAACTAGCTCTAAATTTCGTTCATCTTCTCTTGAAAAGTTTTAACTTTTAAGAGTTAACTATGTTTTTTATATAATAAAATTAGATCAATAATTAATTAAAAAAGTCATTTATTATATTTTATTATGTTTTTATTTTAAAAGCCAAAATAAATAAAAAAATAAACAGGAGAATGGAACGGCTCTTTAGTGAGGCGGGCTTTTTTGCGCCTGGCTTTGCAACAAAGGCGCCCGAAAGCCTGATTGATGTCACCTCGCCTTGAGGTGGCTGAGGCGGTAATGGCCATTTGCGCTGCGCCTTAGCACTAGGTGCTCACCTTGACATCACTGATATATATAAAGCTATTTATTTATTCTTATAAAAAATCTTTAAAAGTATTAAACCAAAGTAAAAAAGAACTAACTAAATTTCTTTGAACCTGGGAGTAAATGTCTTATCTTTAATAATTCAACATAATAAAAACAATACTAAATGTAACAAGAACAAGGGGGAAAGAAAGCACCATACGTCGGTGTTGTGACTATAAACAGAGATGCCGAGTGACTGGAAGGCAGTACCACGACTGGGATTTGAGTGGATTGCCGTAGAAATACGTTGGGGAGGCAAAACACCAGATTGTACCACTCCTCTGGCAATGCTCTCTGCCATTTTCCCTACTCCGATGAACCCTAGATTGAAGTTTTCACTCTGTATAGGCACTGCCTCCATGTCGTTCCTTGGATTTTATGTCTGGGGAAAAATTATAAACATTTCAAAAATTTGAAAGATGGGCTTCTGATTTATAAACTGATGATTCTGAAATAACTGCACAGCTTGCTAATTTGATATGCTTATTACCTTGTATTTGAAACAAAAATGGGGCAAGGGCTAAGAAAAATTAGAAAAGCACACACAAAGTTAAATGCTTCAAGAAAAAAACTCTCTTCCCCATAAACCTTCCAGCCAACAAAATCAACACAGTCCCTGGTGTAATGCTTGCTCTAAATAAATAAAAAAACAAGTAAAAACCCAAAAATAAGGAACATTTCTTCAGAAATCTATAAATAAACAAATAAAAAACATTGCTTTTCCTTCACCACCTCCTTGATCTAATGGAAGCTGAAATATCATAGAAATTTAGAAGCGGGCCAAATGCCCTTACTGTTATGTTAGGCAAAAAAAGTATGCGCAACATATACATGAGTTGCAAGAAAACTCAGTGAGCAAAAAGAACCCATGACCGAAATATAACCCATTTTCATTTTTGGAATCCTAGAAAAAGAATTCACTATGATTTCTTCCCAAAAATTGAACCAATCAGGAAAAGGAACATCATTTCTGGAACTTAGAAAAAAACCCTTAGTCTTCTTATGAGCAAAAAGAGAGGTGGAAGCGGCGCCAGTGATGGTGGACTTAGAAAATAACGACGATAGGCAAGGGAGCTTGAGGGGAGGCATCGCCGGTGGTATTTGAAGTGAGGGAAAGCGAAATTTTGAAGTGAAGGATTTTGTTTTCAGAACTTGGGGGGGAGGTTGGCGGCATTTGGTAATACAAAACCCCGCTCAGTTTTAAGTTTTTTTAAGTCAAATCTGATTTGGGAAGAAAACGACTTCGTTTTGGTATTGTAATATTTGCGGTGCTTATAAAAAACGCCACTAATTGTATAACTTTTGCGACGTTTTCAATAAAAACGCCACTAAAAATTATATTCCTATATCATTTTGAACAAAATGACACCGTTTTGTTATGTTAAAAATTTTTTATTTTATTTTTTTATAAATTGTTTTATTTTTTGCGGCGTTTTTATAAAAAATGCCGCTATTGCTTATCTTTTGTGGCGTTTTCCATAAAAACGCCACAAAAATTTTTTCATTTTGAACAAAATGACGCCGTTTTGCTATTTTGGTTTTTAATAATTGATTTATTATTTGCGGCGTTTTTATCAAAAGCGCGATAAAGACGCCGCTATTTCATTTTGAACAAAATGACGCCGTTTTACTATGCTAAAAATTTTTTATTTTATTTTTTTATAAATTGATTTATTTTTTGCGGCGCTTTTTATAAAAACGCCACTATTGCTTATCTTTGGAGGCGTTTTTAATAAAAACTCCACAAAAAAGTTTTCATTTTGAACAAAATGACATCGTTTTGCTATTTTGGTTTTTATTAATTGATTTATTTTTTGCGGCGTTTATATCAAAAACGCCTCTATTTCATTTTGAACAAAATGACGATGTTTTGCTATGCTAAAATTTTTTTATTTTGTTTTTTATAAATTGATTTTTTATAATAAAAAAAAAACAAGTACTCTCAAAAGAAATATTGTATATTTTAATAAGAAAACAAATGATAAAATGCTTGTAATTAATTATTAAGTTAGAATTATCTAAATTAAATAATTACCTATATATCCATATCATTTTTATTTTTATTTTTATTTTTGTATTTTTTTCTTATAATTTGGTCCTCTCCAAAATAAATAATTATACATAAATATTCATATCAATCTATTACTTTTTTTAACTTATTTATTAATTCTATTTAAACTAATATTTAAATATATCAAATGGTTTAGATTAAATTTTTTTTAAATATATATAAAAGCATTAATTAATTGTACAAAATTTTATCATTTAACAAATCTCAAGTAAACCCTAAATTAACCATTCAATACATATAAAGTCTATCTATTATATATCTCTTAAATAATTTAAACTATACTCATAATTTCAATATATTTGATTTATTATTATCTATTTTACAATTATATAAGAACATATTTAAAATATAAATTAAAAAAATAATTAATCTAAACTCAAAACCTTAACTCGACCCCTGAATCTCTAAACCTTAAATCCCTAACTCTTAACCACTAACATCTAAACCCTAACCCCCTAACCCCTAAACCTTAAATCCCAACCCTTAAACCATAATCCCTAATTCATAATCCCTAAATCCATACTCCATAAACCTTAAAATATGAACTCCTAAACCGGCCTTAAATCTTAAATTAATCATATACCCTAAACTAAAAACCCTAAACAAATTTATTATTATCTCTTTTACAACTATATAAGAACATATTTAAAATATAAATTAAAAAATAATTAATCTAAACCCAAAACCCTAACTCAACCCCTAAATCCCTAACTTTTAACCCCCAGCACCTCTAACCCTTAAATCCCTATCCCTCTAACCCCTAAACCTTAAATCCCAACCCCTAATCCATAATCCCTAAACCCATACTCCCTAAACATTAAAATATGAACTCCTAAACCGGCCTTAAATCTTAAATAAATCATATACCCTAAACCAAAAACCCTAAACAAATTTATTATTATGTCTTTTACAATTATTTTAAATAATAGTATTTTAATTTTTCTATATGTTTTATTTCAAATTATTTCTACGTGTCATTTTTTTTGAAGATTTTAAATATTCAATTAGAAATAAATTGAATTTTATTTAATATGAATAAACCAATTAAGATAAAATATTTTTAGCGGCGCTTTCCCAAAAACGCCGTTAAAGCGCTGAGCATTAGCGGCGCTTTCTTAAAAAACTGCTAAATCCTCGAAAATTCAGAAAACGGCGTTGTTGGGCTTAGGTTTTTCTGCGGCGCTTTCCCAAAAACGCCGCTAAAGCCCTGAGCATTAGCGGCGCTTTCTTAAAAATGCCGCTAAATCCCCGAAAGCTCAGAAAACGGCGTCGTTGGGCTTAGGTTTTTTTTTTTTGTGGCGCTTTCCCAAAAACGCCGCGAAAGCCCTGAGCATTAGCGGCGCTTTCTTAAAAACGCCGCTAAATCCCCGAAAGCTCAGAAAACCGTGTCGTTGGGCTTAGGTTTTTTTGCGGCGCTTTCTCAGAAACGCCGCTAAATCCCCGAAAGCTCACAAAACAGCGTCGTTGGGCTTATGTTTTTTGTGGCACTTTCTCAGAAACGCCGCTAAATCCCCGAAAGCTCGGGAAACGAAGTCGTTAGGCTTAGGTTTTTTGCAGCGCTTTCTCAAAAACGCCGCTAATGCTTATTTTCAGCGGCGTTTTCCGTAAAACGCCGCTAATAATCGATCTTTAGCGGCGTTTTTTTATCCAAATGCCGCTAAAAACGCCGCTAAAAGCCTGTTTTGGTGTAGTGAACTGATACAATATATTTTATCTAAAATCATAAGAAATTTGACATTGATGACTCTAAATTTAGCAATTAATGTTTTGATTAATCCTAGAGATATAATATATTTGCAAATTACAAGCTAGCTAAGCACTTTCCTCCTTTGGTCTTAGAGTATTTTATATTCTAGGGACATAAAATAAGATTATGTCTTTTGCTTGTCTTTACTTGGTTTAATTGCTCAAAACATTTTCAAACTATGATCTTCATTTTAAATCAATTTTTAAAATTTAAAATATTCTAATTATATCATCAAATTGCTGATGTTGTATTAATAAGGTCCTTTTAAATGATACGCTAGATTTTATGTATTATAATTTAAAATGAATTTTTTTAAAAAAAAATTAGCACATTGATGGAGAGATAAAAGATTTGTTTATTTATTGTCAAAAGCTGCTTTATGTTGCTTATTTGATGTATGAGCAAATTGTTTTAGGTTAGAACAAGACGCATGGTGTTGCAGCAACTTGGAGACCTCCATGGCTTTTCACACTATGCTAGTGTCTTTTTCGAGTGAGCTACTAAATTTTCGGAACCATCTTTTATAGATTTTCCCAGCAAGGTTAGATGTATTGCAGAGGTTAGTAAATGAAATTACCATTTGATATTAGAATATTGTAGTCATGCATTCTACCATATGGGAGATGTTATTTAGCATGTTCGCTTTCAAAACATCTTTTATCAATTTTACTTCACAAGTGTACCTCTTTGAAAGGTTTTTTTTTTCTTTTTTTTTTTTTGTATTCTTTATATTTATTTTATGGTTCATACTTTGGTTCATAGTTGTTCCTTCCAATAATGTCGTCCTCAAGGTACAAACTTGCATCTCCCCTTAAGAATGTAATGTGCCTTACCATTACACCCAATATTTATTGGTCTTTAAAAGTTTTATTTTATTATAAATTAAGGACTTTATGGACATTTTTATGGATACTATAGTCATATTTAAATTTCAATAGAATTTAGTATTGTAGATACTATTTATTTTATTTTACGTTTACTTTTGTTTTAAATGTTGATAATTATTTTTCTTTTTAGAATTCATATTATTATATTTAAATTAAATAATAATATAAGATTAAAAATACTAAGTTGTGACCTATTGATCAAGTACTCTCCTTCCTCAAGAATAATCTCAGTCCGAAACATCATTGTACCAAAAATATTAATAATACATGATTAAAAATAATAATATTTTGTGGATACCAAGTGTCTATTTTTTTAATTGTTCATTTAAAGATGAAAATATTTTTAAAATACTTTGGGTTCTTTATAAATTTTGGGATAGTTGTTATCCTAAAGCTTTAATAATGAAATTCATCCATACTTATTTTGGTATGTATTTATAAATATTGGGACGATATTCGTCCTTAAAGTTTAAGGATAAACTTCATCCTTGGTTTGGACGACGTTTTTTCATAAGCATCCCAAAAATTTTATAAAGGTATAAAATGTAACAATCCAGTTTCCAATGATGTCAAAAAACACGATTTTGCGATTTTATTTTCATAAATTGAGTTTGTAAATATTAAATAAAGATATTTATGAAATTTGTATATAGATGAATTAAATTTGTAATAATTAATTTAGTCGAAATTGTGGTTAATTAGAGCTTAGGGACTAAATTTTAAAATTCAATCGTTATAGATTTTTAATTAAAAATGAATTGAGAACTTAAATTGTAATTAATCAAATGTTGAAATCAGCAATTAAACCATGTAAAAAAATCTATTAGTGGACGGTGGGATCGTATAGTTATTAAATTAAGTAAAACAAGCTTTGTTTAATAAATTAACATTAATTAGCCTAATTAACAAAGTTAATCAAACTATATAAAACACAAAATGGCGGAAGGAGAGAGAACTTTCTCTTCTCCAGCGGAATTGAAGTATAGGAGAAAAATGTTTCTCGCCATTCTTTGGGTTTTTAAGTTTTAGCTTCAAAATTCAAGTCCTTAGTTATATTCTTGTAATTTTTATAGATTTGAGGTTATTAGAGTTTGATTTAGCTAGCCTATGTACTAATTTATAAATTTTTTAAAGTTTTGAAAGTTGTCATTGTTGAGAATTGAAAGTTTTATGTGTTAAATTGATAGAAATTAAGCTTAGTTTAAAAAAAACTAAATTATAAAGTTAGATAGTTTCGTACATTAATGACCAAAGTGAATAATTTGTAAAAGTTATACTAGTGCAAATATGTTGTGCAAACAAGTGGTAGTAACTGCAAATATGTGGCTCGTCCACAAACCCAGTGACAGTTTGTTTAATCTGCAACCATGTTGTGCACTCACAACAAGTGGCAGTAATTGCAAATGTTTTTATCTAAAATACTAGTGGTTTACCCACGTTTTTCTTTACAAAGTGGCAGTTTAACTACAAATCAGTGGTGGCTCGCCCACAATCCGGAGTGATATGGTAGCTGAGTTCTGGAGAACTCATAAATGATGTGTGTAGCGGAGTTGGGTTGGACTTTTCTGTTAATTTGAAACCGCATTGCGTTAATAAACTCATGCATATAAAACTGTGAATACTGAGATAGTAAAGTGAAGTGGTTTATGAGAAAAATCGTTAATCTGATGTGCTTTATGGTTGTGTCTAATCTCAAAATTGCTAATCCATGTGCTTTGTTTGTTTGTTGTTTCATAGCTCACTCCCCTTTTATTTTCGTCTTTACAGATAACTCGTAAAGTTAGGATGCAGACACGGTATTCAGAAGGTCTCGGCTTGGATTGTTTGTTTTACCATAAAAATATTTTTAAATTACTATTCGATATTTCTATTATTCAGAGATTGTATTATTTTATTTTAAACTGTGACATGGGACTTAGGCTTTGATTTTTAATTAGTTTGCATGTCTTTTAAATTGATTTTAGGATATTAAAATGAATATTAATTAATTATTCAAGCACTTCAGTTTTTATTAAAAATATAAATTATTATCACTTTTCTGGTACTAGACTATAAATAAAATTTGGAAAGAATAAATAAATTAACTAAGTTTTCAAAAATACTCACAGTTACAAGAAAAATGTTAAAATTAATTGGTTTTCGTTAACTCTTGGTTTTTTCTAAAAATAGGCTAAGTTTTCTTTTAAAATAAATAAATGTTTTCAATTGATTGTTTTAAGAACTCCGATCGTACTAGGCCATTTCGGTGGTCGATGTAATCTTTCGAGTTCGGGTCTAACGTCTAGGCCGGGTTGGAAAAGTTACAATGATTATTTTATGAAATGTTATTTAATGTGTTTTAACAACTGTTTGCATTAATTTTATTGTAAATGAACTCACACTGAGCATTATAGCTCACTCCTCCTTAAATTTTCATCCTTATAGATAACCCACCAGGTTAGGACGTGGGCACGACATTCGGAATGTAACAACTCATTTTTCAGTGGTGTCGAAAATAGTGGTCTAAGGCCACCAAATCTGACGAGTAAGTTCGTAAATATTATTAATTAATATTTACAAGTCAAATATGGTTTTAAAAATATTTTTTAATTGGTAATTTATGTCTTATAATGAATTATTAGGTTCGAGTGAAAAAAACCCTAGGTCAAGTGGTTTTAGAAAATGAGGTATCTGGACCTCATTTCCATAAACCAAGCCATAAATATTTTTATAAATATTTACAAAGTGCTAATAAGGTGGTATTAAAGTTTTGTTGAAAATTTTTAATATTTCGATAGTTAATTAATTAAAAAGGACTAAATTGAAAAATGTGCAAAACTTGCTAATTATAATAATTAAGTGATTAAATAGCTTTATTAATAAACAAGAGAAGACTTAAGGAATAAATAAGCCTAAATTAGATGGATGAGGCGGCAAATAATAAAATAATGTGATTTAATGACCAATTGGTAATTTATTTGAAATTAAAATAAAACAAAAAGGAAATTGAGATTTTTTTTAGCATTCTTCTTCAAACTTTCGGCCAAAACAGCCATTGGAGAGAAAACCCTAAGTGGTTCTTCAATTTTTGCTTCACGTGAGTTCAATTCTTACCCCTTTTTTTATAATTTTTATGTTTTTGAGATTATTACAATTAGGTCCAACTAAACTTTACATTAGTTTTTGATTTTATTAAAAATTTTGGAAGTTTTCATTGATGAATCTATATGATTTTAGTTATTAAATGATGAATTTGAGATGTTTATTGATATTTAAAAGTATTTTGTTAAGAAAATTTGATGAAATTATCAATTAGGGACTGAATTGAAAAGATGAAAAATTTATAAAAAAATTCTAAACTTTGTGAAATACATGGGCTGCTATTGATATGTATGAAAAATCGGCTAGGCTTGAATAAGGATTAAATTGTATGAATTTCATTTTTCGAGCCTAGGGACTAAATCGTAATTAATTAAAAGTATAGGGGTACAATAGTAATTTTCCAAATATGTGTGTTGAAATAAATTGTATATGAATTATATTAAATTAAGTTAAATTCATTTGTATAGATCTGGAAAGACCTAATACAGAGTTAGGTCGAGGCAAAGAAAAAGTATCAAATTAGTAGCCTACGTATCTACGAACATTTGTCGAGGTAAGTTCGTGTAACTAAATTGTATATGTAATAGACCCAATTTGCCCGGCCCAAATCAGAAATAAACAAACAAAATATAAACCAAAAACCCCAGTTTGTTAAACAGTCCAATTAACAGAAGCCCAAATTAAAATTAAGCACCTAGCCCAATAAATCAAATCAACACGGCCCAAAATTACAAGCCCAGAATCAGGCACAACATTCAATAGCCCAAAAACAAAGAAAAAAACCTAAACCCTAAACAGCTCCTGAGACGAGTCTCAGCCGCCGCAGCTCGAGCCACTCCCCACGCACGCAACTCCTCCGCGCGTGCCAAGCCTCCACGTCTGCACCCCTGCTCTCCGTACCTGCAAAAGACGCACAAAGCGCAGCAGAAAACAGACACGAACGAAAAGGGGGCAGAAAAAGAAAAACAAAAAAGAAATGGAAATTCGATTCTTTTGTAATTTAGTTTGGCCTATAAAAAATGGCATAGGCTTTTGTAAAGTTTTGGACAGAAAAAAATGTACAGAGAAGAATAGAATACAAAAAAAGAGAGAGTTTTCTCTAAGAATTTTTCGCAAGGTAGATATTTTTCTTTCCTTTTCTTTCTGTTTCGTTTCTGTTTCTTTTTGGATTTCTTTTTAATAAACAGAGTAGGAGTCTAAGTCAAGAGTTTACCTGCCTCGGTGATCCTGTCGTCGTTCTTGGCAGTTTTGCGGCTACCGAAAGAACCGTGGATGGTTCTAGCCCGAGAACGGCGCAAAAGGGTAGAGGGGGGTCAAAGTATTTCATTTTTCTTTTTCTTTCTGTTTTCTTTGGGTGGTTGAATAGTTATTAGGGTTTTATTTTCTTTTTATTTTTGTTTCCCAAAGGATGTTTAAGCGGCGCCGTTTGGAGTTTGATCTGTGGCTCCAAAATGGCGCTATACTGACCCAGATCGGTACGCGACCCGACCCGCTCCATGGGGGATCCGCGTGTTTCGATCAATGGGTTATTCACAACCCTGGTCCCTCCGCTTTGCAAGTGCGTTACAATCTGGTTCCCTTTTTATTTTTATTTCCTTTTAAATTTAATCTTTTATTTTGTTGTTATTTCAATTTAATCTGCCATGAAGTGCTGCGTTTTGGGGAAGCGGGATATTTCCCAAACGGCCCCCCATATAATTCGCGCACTGCGGTATGGCCCTCCGTTTTAGCTTAATCTCATTTATTTCCTGATAATTTTATTTCGATTGCGATTTAACCCTTTTCATTATTCATTTTTTATTTATTTATTATTATTATTATCAGTATTATCCTATGTACATTTATCATTATTATATTTGTTGTTATATTTTATATTTATTTGCTTTCGTATATACGCATTAACTTATTTTTATTTTTATGTATCCTTTAGGTTTTTTTTTTAAAAAAAATCTATATGTATTAGCCCTTTCTTATGATACATTATTATTAATATTTCTTAAGTTTATTTCATTTTAGGGGTTTTTTTTTATAAATTCATTCATTACATTTTTAGATTTATAAATATACACTTTCAAATAATACTTTATTGTGACAATACTATATTTACTTATTCTATGATTATTTTCATCATATATATGTATACCTACATACGTATATAATCCATTGTAATTTCATACCATCATATAGATTTTATTTCTCTCAAACATTTTTAACAATCAATTTTTAACATGTTAATTTATTCAAGTTTGTTTCAACTTTTTAGTTTATTCATTTTCTAAATTAGGTTTAAGCTTATATATTTCATTTGAGCTATGTGAATTTGCTTGACTTTTAATTAACCTCCTCTTGTTAGCTAATGTTAATATTTATGTGATGTATGTTTGAAACTATTATTGTCGTGCTTGTTCATGTTAGTTCATTGGTTGCTTATAGTTCATTAATGTACATTTTATCTTTGAATTTCCCTTTTGCGTTTTATGAAAACATCTAACCATATTATATTGTTTAAGAGATTGCATTTTACTAATGTATTAAAATAATTTTAAGTTTCCAGAATACCCTACATCCGACGATTTTCGAGAAAATTGTGCCCTAACTTATTGGGCATCAATTTTCTTCGTCGAATTTAGGTAGCCAACACCTTTAAAATAAAATCGTAATTTTCAAATAAATTTTCTTGGGATTTCAAAATGTTGGACCCTAACTCACTGGATCTGACAGCTTTGCTACCTCGAGTTAAAGATTTTTAATGTAGAGGCAATGTTTGATGTTTAAGAATTTTGAGAAATTGATCCCTAACTTATTGGGTTCGGATTTCCCGATCGACTTAAATAATCGAATATCCTTCTTCGAATACATGATTTTCTTAAAAAGGGTACACATTTAATTCCAAAGATCGAATTGTTACACCCTAACTCACTGAGTGTAGCAATTTATTTCTTCAAAATGAGACCGTCTTATTATCCAATTTGGTTTACTTAAATTTAAACTTCAAAGAACGTATTTTAAAATCTTTTCAAATTCTCGACACTAAGACATTAAATAATCAATTCGGTACCAATTTTGGGCGTCACGAGGGTGCTAACCCTTCCTCGTGCGTAACCGACTCCTGAACCTGTTTTCTTAAAATCTCGCAGACCTAAAATTTATTTTTAATGGTGAACCAGTCACACCTTAATAAAAGATCAGTGGCGACTCCCATTTTCATTTTCCAAATCGATTTCCATTCCGCCAAATTTTTCAAAAAATGGTTTCGATAATTTCTGTGTGTGATTTGTACAAATTGCCATGTATAATTACCGATCACATATCCGATAATTTCTGAGTCCCGTTTGAACCTTAGAAATTCGAAGGATACAAATGACATGGCATTAGGGTTCTCGATTTGATTGTGATCTTGTATGCGTTGCAAACACACCACAGCTCTCTTGAGCTTTCTGATACTTGGCTCTCATGAGCTTTCCGATTAACAACTCTCTTGAGCTTCTTGATATTTGGCTCGCAAGAGCTTCCCGTTACTTAGCTCACATGAGCTTCTCGTTATATGGCTCGAAAGAGCTTCTCGTTTACATGCTCGTATGAGCACATATGTATATGAATTGAGGGACTACAAATTTGTACACTTCGTGTGTACTACCTGTGTATCCAACGATATTTTAAATGGTTCAAGGGACAAAGTTCTGATATGAAACAATATGAGTTCAAAACGAACAATTACGGGTATATACTTGAATTACATGATATGTTGAAATATAATATGGATGATACATGAATGTGAATCTTACCTAGTGATTATGTACATCCATGTCTATCGATTATGGAAAGTGTTACATGGCTAACATGTTGTGGATAAGTGTTTAGGCTTTTGGCCAAATTGGTTTGGTTATATTAACATGCTTACCTTAAATGTAATTAAATGGTAAGTTAATTTCCTTGTTATACGAATTTGCTAAGCATTAAATGTTTACTCTGTTTTATTTTTCATGTTTTATAGTAATTCGGAAGCTCATTGTGGTTGGAAGTGGGTCGGAGAAACTTCACACTATCCATTACTCTTTCGGTATATTTAGTAAATTAATTTTGGTTATAGTGGCATGTATAGGTTAACTTGGCCATTGATGGCATATAAAGGTTTTGTTGAGATTAGCCATTTGAATGGCTTGTGTCTCAGTCGTGTGTGACACACAGCCGTGTGTCCTCTGTATCTTTAATTTGCACAAAACAGAATACTCACAAGGCCTAGCACACGGGCGTATGGCTTGGTTGTGTGACCCAAGTCAAAAAGCTCATAAGTTTGGGCACGGGCTGGGACACAATCGTGTGCCCATATTTCGAATACCCATACGGCCTAAGACACGGGTGTGTCTCTTGACCGTGTGAGCCATACGGCCTGGCCACACGGGCGTGTGTCTCCTGCACCTTTGAAAATTTTTGATATTTTCTAAAAAATTCTTTGAGTTCCCGATTTAGTCCCGATTTATTTCCAATGTGCATTTTGAGCCTCGAGAGTTCACATAAGGGACAATATAATTGATTTTGATTGGTTTCTGATATGAATGCTAGATGAAATGAAATGTCTGTTATTTAATCTGTAAATTTTGATAATGCTCCGTAACCCTGTTCCAGCGATGGATACGGGCTAAGGGTGTTACACGAAGAGTCTCGGCACAATCTATTTTATTTTTGATTTATTCAAGATTATTCTTATGATTTATTTTATTAATTCAAGGACTATAATATTTTATTTTGAAACTATGGCATGGGATTTAAGATTTAGGGTTGCTTATTATTGCATGGCACTTTAATTTTTATTTAGGGTATCAAGTCAATATTATTAATTAATTATGCATGAACCCTAATTTTTATTAAAAGCATAAGTAAATACCATCTTTTCTACTGCTGGATTATAACTAAGTTTTAAAGAACAATAAATTAGTATTTAACTAAGTTTTCTACCAAAATTAATAAATGTTTTAAGATGATTGTTTTCAAAACACCAATAGCTTATTGGATCACTTCGATGGCTAATGTAATCTTCTGAATTCGGACCTAACATGTAGGATGGGTTGGGGAGGTTACAACCCAAGCTCGGCTTGACTCGAAATATGGGCCTAAAGTTTTTCTAAGTCAACTCATATTTGTAAATTGCTAACCCAAGCCCATTTTAGGTTAGTCCATATTATTTTTTAAATTTTTTCGAAAAATATTTATATTATTTTAATTTAATACTTTTATATATTTTTCATTTATTAAATTTTCGTATATAAGCAATTTAACATTTTTTAGTATGCTTACATTATACTATTATTTAGGCATACTGATAAATTTATCCTTTAACGTTTACATCTTTTGTCAATTTGCCTCTTATTTTTTTTAGCTAAATTTGGTCTTCAACTTTTTAAACAGGGTCAAATTTGACCATAGACCTTTCAAACAAAGTCGAATTGATTTTTTTAATGAAAATACTGACTAAAATGTTAAATTTTTAATCATGGCAACCTGCATAACAATTCACATGTATTTCATGCTAATTTTTTGAATTTTTACAAAAAAATTATATTTTTTTGAAATTTGAATTTTTTTTTTATTTTTGAATATTTTATAATTGTCGAAACCATTTTTTGTAAAACGGGGTTGACTTGGATTTTGAAAACAAAAACGAACATGGGAGTCGCCACCAATCTTTTTTAATGAGGTGTGATCGGATCTCCTCGAAAAATGATTATTTTTAATAAACGGTTTAGATTTATTAAAACAATGCTTTTGGTCTGCGAAATTCAAAAAAATAAGTTCGGGAGTCGGTTACGTACGAGGAAGGATTAACCCCCTCGTAACGCCCAGAAATTGGTACCTAGTTGATTAATTAGTGTCTTAGTGTCGAAGATTGAAAAAAAAGTTTTTAAAAATACGATCCTTAAAGAAAACTTGAATAACATGGATTGAAACTTAAGATTCTCTTGTTCTGTAAGAATATCACATCCAGCACGTTAGGATATGATCCTTTAAACCATCGAAACCAAGATCACCTTATGGTTTCAAAAACCCATACTTTGAAGTTTTAAGAGGATATTTGGCTATTTGGTCAAACGAGAAATCGAAACTCAGCACGTTAGGGCACACTTTCTTGAATTTCAAAACGTGAAATATTGCCTTTATTTTTTAAAGAAATCCTTATATCGAGAAAACAACATGTCATATCCAATGCGTTAGGACACAACGTATCGAATTCCCGATACGAGAATGAATGCCGAAAAATTTATTTAAAAAGATATTCAATTATCTCGAGTTTTAGAAAAGATCATATTCCGTGAGTTAGAACACAATCTTTTGTTAATTCCCGAAATTATAAAAAAAATGTTTGAAAATATTCGCGTATTTGGAATTATCGAGAAAATCGAAACTCCGTAAATTAGGGTACGACTTTTCCGAATCTCAAAATACAAAATGTTATTTATTCGAAACAAAATTTGATGTAACGAGTGAAATAAAACACGAAGTTGTAAAAATTTGAAAATAAATTGTATCGTTGGCGTGCAAGACGAGCAATGATAAATACAGTGATGCAAATGAGAATAGCACGAGCAACAACCAATGAAAAATAAAAAAAGACAACTCGATCATGCAGGGTAATAAGCAGACAAGCTATTCGAATAAAATGGACATAAAGATAAAGAAGTAAACGGTGCAAAACAGCGAAACCGTGAAAGAAATAAATAAAGAAAATAATATATATATGTATATACGTAAAATTATAAAAATAAGAAGAATATATATGTATATATGTTTTAAAATTAGGAAATATATATATAAGTACGTATGTGCGTATAAGTATGTATATGAATTGAAATATATATATGCATGTGAAAATTATGGAATGTATAAAAATATAGAGTATGTGTATGCATGTATATTTATAATAATTAAAAGTATGTACATATATATATTATAAAAATGTATGCATATATATTTTGAAGTTATGAAATATGTATATAAATATGAAAAAACATGAAATGTTTGTACGCATGTGTATATTAAAAGATATGTATATGTATTTACAAAAATAAAAAATGCATAAGTATACTATATAAGTAAATTATGAAAATATGCATATATATGTATCAAAATATGTATGTATATAAGTATATATATGTCCATAAAAACATGAAATATGCAAAAAAATGTATTTATAATAATTTAAAAAAATGTACGTATATATATAAATTATAAAAAATATGTATATATATTGCAAAAATGTATGCATGTATACATAATGAAATATGGCATTAAAAATATACATGATGATGATGATAATGATAATAATAATAATAATAATAATAATAATAATAATAATAATAATAATAATAATAATAATAATAATAACAGAATGACTAATTTGAAATTCAGGCAGAAATTTAAGAGCAAATTAGAAATAAACACAAATATGCGAACCCCATTGAACACGCATATAACAGAGGGGGATCAAAAGGGAAATTAACCCTTTTCCCCAAAATACTGCGTTTTAGTAAGGATCGAAATGAAACAAAAAATAAAGCGTGCGGCTAAATTTAAAAGAAACAAAAAAATTGATTTAAACACTCTTCTAAAAACCGAGGGACCAATCGCACAAATGGACCATTTAAAAAAATGCGCGGATCCTCCCTGGGTCGAGTCACCACTAGAGCTGTCCATGGGCTGGGCCGAGCAGGACAGGGCCCAAAAAAAATTTTCAGCTCGCTTCCTAGGCCCGGGCCCGGCCTGGCCCGAAATATGGACCTGAGATTTTGTCCATGCCTGGCCAGAGGAAAAAATATGGAACCCGAGCCTGGCCCAGCCTGTTTTTTATTTAAAATAAAAATTATATTTTTATTAAAATTAAAACTAATTGTTATTAAAATTAATTGTTATCAAAATTGTATCAAATTATATTTTTTTGTACTAGTCAACATTTTGTAAAATCTAACATTTTGTTAGTAAAATTATTAATTGTTAATTGTATTAATTGTTACTAAAATTATAAAATTATATCAAATTATTAATTATTAATTGTTACTAACATTTTGTTAGTAAAATTATCAATTGTTAATTATATTAATTGTTAGTAAAATTATCAAATTATTAATTATTAATTGTATTAATTGTTATAACAAAATCTAACATTTTGTAACTTAAAACTTAAAATAAAACTAAAACTAGTATATTTTAAAAATAAAAAAATATATATTTAATATATTTTCGGGCCGGACCCGGGCCAAAAAAATTTTGCCCGAGGCCCGGCCCATTTTCTAAACGGGCCTCATTTTTTGCCCAAGCCCATATTTTGGGCCTATATTTTTACCCGAACCCTCCCATATTTCGGGCGGGCCGCTCGGCCCATGGACACCTCTAGTCACCACCCGAGTATGGCCCTATACGGCGCCGTTTTGGGGCCACTGAAACAGGCCCTAAACGACGTTGTTTCATGCATGTATAAAACCAACATTTTTTCCCTAAAACATTCATTTTTTGCCATTTTCTTCAAAACAAAAACTGATGAATCCTAGCTTTCTCTACTAGGGTTCCCAATTTTAGCCGCCGCCGCTGCTCCAAACCCCGATTTCGGCCTGGCCTCCGATTGCGACGGAGGAATAAGCCTTAGCCTTCAGGTAAGCGTTCTTCCCTTTTTTAATACTATACTTTTTTTTTAAAATGAAATAAAGATAAAAAAGTCATAAGGAGAAAACTCGAAAAGAAAAGAAAAACCTTCGAAAAACTCTCTGATTCTTTGTTTTTGTATATATTTCAATAATATTTGATACAAATCCCGTTCCCCCTTTATAGATTTCTTCCATGGCCTTAAATAGCCGAAAATAATAATGAAAATAAAAAATACAAATCCCCTCTTTTTCGTTAGTTACTAGTTTTTCCTTTTATTTTGCTGTTGTCGTTGGCTGTTTGTTGCTGCAGGTACAACTGGAGGAGAACGTGCACGACGTGCGCGGAATGGGTGCTACGACGGAGGGGCGCAAAAAGGGGCGATAGTTGCGGAGCCAGTTTGCTGCCACTGCTTAGGGTTTCTGCTGCCCTTGTTGCTGAAAACATGTTGTGGGCTACACTGTAGTTGGGCTAGGGTTTAGGTTAGTGGGCTAGGTATTGGGTCATTTGGGTTAGGCTATTTGTAAAAAAATGGACTGTTTTTTTATGTTTATTTATTTGGGCTCGGGCCAATTGGGCCTATTACAATAATTTTTAAATTATTTGTTGGCAATGGCATATAAGACGAACAATATTATGTTAGCATGAAGTACATGCGGATAGCCATATAGATTGCCACACCAACATTGTTAAAAAATTAATGTTTTAGTCAACATTTTTAAACTATTTGTTGGCAATGGCATATAAGACAATTTTTAAAAGGTTAATGTCCAATTTTAACTAATAATAATAAGGGTGAAACTAACAAAAATGTAAACGCTAAGGGCTAAATTTATCATTATACCATTTTAATTACTATAAATTTAAATTTTATGGGTTAGAATTACTTAATATATAAAAATAATGTAATATAATGCTAACTTAGAGAATAGATCGAGTTAGGCTCAAGCTTTGTATGTTTGAACTCGATTACAACCCATCTTTTAAACATGTTTAATTTTTTTTTGCTCAAGCTCATTTTGTTGGGCCTAATAATTTTATTTAAATCTTCCCAAATTTTAAATAAACCTTCAAACTTAAACAAATAAGTCGAAACTTAAAAAAGAGGGTTATTGATTAGGCGCTATCTCAAACTTTTATGATGTTTTTTATAGTCTCTAAAGTGGCAAAATTTTGTAGTGAATTGCCATTCGAGAAGCTTGCCATTGTTTTCACTCACTTGTGTGGCCTATAATTTGAAGGCCATAAAGCAAAAGCTCGAAATTTCATTATCCCACTATTTATAGCTTAGATGTTGATTTCCCCCCCTAGAGAAATATATATATATGATTAAACATGTTTTCGAGGACTGGCCCTTATTTCCATTTCTGTTATCGCTGATACTTGATATTTCTGGAAAATTTATATCTAAATTAAATTGTTAATTTATGCATTTTTAATTTAATTATTTAAATTGATGAAAGTATTTTATTTATTATCTTAATTATTTTTTAAAAAAATTCAATGAATTAAAAGATTATCAAATATCTTATTTTTTAGAGTTAATTTTTATTTTATTTATTATCTTCATGAGTTAAAAAAACAAATTAGCCTAAAATCAATAACAGAAAGTTTGTTCAAGAGATTAAAAAAGCTATTTACTTTTTTTCTTCAAATTTTATTTGTAAATAACAAGATTTGAATATGCTTGGTTTTATAGTCTTAAATCATGAAGCCAAACTTATTTTTGTTAATTAGTAATTACATATAATATTTAACATTAAACTCAATATTTAATTATAAAAAACTATTAAATTATATCATATTCATGTGTGTAAAAAAACATTTTATGGTCATTGGTGAAGTGGTAAATAGTTTATGTTTAAATTTTATTAAATGTGTGTTTGATCGTAGATATGTTTTTTTAGTTGTTTTATTTAAATGTTACGTGAAGCATGAAAAGATTAAAGTGACAAGTTATTATTTAAAAGAAAAGAGTAAATAAGTTTTTTTCCCAACTAAGTTGATACCTTATTAATCCGTGACACTAACTCAATTGAAAGATTTTATAATAAATATAGATAATTTTCTCTAAAACTATATGCTAAAGTAATTGAATGGAAAAGGTTAAAATATGTCATAAGTCCCTATACTCTTCGTAAATTTAGAATTTAGTCTCTTTATTTTATTTCTAGGAATTCAATCCCTCTACTTTTCAGATTCCAAATCTAGGTCCAATTGTTACCGCTATTAAAATTATTTTGCTAAATTCATGTTTATAATATTATATTTTTAGTTACATAGCTACTAAGTGACTTTCTCTTTTTTTTTAATTTCAAAATTGCACACCAGCAAAAATAATGAAATTTTTTAACTTTGTTAACAATTAGACTTGAATTTTGAAATCTAAAAAAAATAAAGAAACTAAATTCTTGCAAATAAAATGGACTAAATTCTAAATTTGTGAAGAGTACAGGACTAGTGGCATATAATAGATTTTGTTAAGGCCATAATTTAATGGGGGCCAAATATTAATGAGGATCATAACCATGGGTGGTGGCTTCTATCTCGCATGCCAGCCTTGCAAAGTTATTAGGTGGAGATCATAGTAGTAATAGAAAGTGATGTACTCACAAATTAATTAAATTGGTTTTTCTTTTTTTAATGTGCTCACAAATATTAAAAATGTTTTTACTGCATTTTATTATTTTATTAAATAATAAAAATCTACTCATTTTTTATTACTAGTTAATTTATTCAGCAATCGACTTAAAAAATCTTTGAATTTATTACTTACTTTAAAATTAATCAAATTTTACAAGCAAAATAAATAAATTATTAAATTTGATAACTTTCATCATACAATACATAAAACCAAAGTAGTAAATATTTCTTTTCATTTGCTTTCTATTAAAATCGCATTAATTTTCTCAATCGATTTCCCTATTATTTGTAATAATATTCTTTACTGACATAATTGTAAATTATGTATAAGGGATCGTTTCATTGTATATTAAATAAATTATTAAAAAAAAACAATACAAATTATGAATAAAAGTAAATTCATATTATTAATAATTGATTCTTCATTGAAATAAATATGCATCAACTTTCAATTCAAATATAAACATGCAAATTAAAATTAATTGTAAATCCAAAAAAATTTAAAATTAATTAATAGTAAAATATATCACTTAATTAAGATAATGAATCACTTAATTAAAATTATTGTCGAAACCGTTTTTTGAAAAACAAAAATTTAGTTGTCGACTTTAAAAATAAAAATTGGAGTCGCCACCGATCCTTGATTGGGGTGTGATCGGCTCACCTTAAAAACAATTTTAGTCTGCGAAATTTGAGAAAACAGGTTCGGGAGTCAGTTACGCATGAGGAAGGGTTAGCACCCTCGAAATGCCCAAAATCGGTACCAAATTGATTATTTAATGTATTGGTGTCGAAAACTTGAAAAGATTTTAAAAGAAAACTTCTTATCTCATGAATGAATCAAAATAACAAAACATTCTTATTTCAAAGAAATAAAACACCACACCCAGTGAGTTAGGGCACAATATTTTTAAATCTTCAAAATACCGAATATTGTCTTTTGTTTCAGAAATTCTTATTTCGAGATAATAAACTGTCATGACCAGTAAGTTAGGACTCGACATTTTTGAATTCCCAAGAATAAGCTTTTATTTGAAATTTGTGAATTTATTGTGAAATGAATACTTGGCTTTCTAAATTCGTCGAAAAATAATCGCAATCCAGTAAGTTAGGACACGATCTTTCTCAAGAATCACAAATGCCAAATATTTTGGAAATTTGTAAAATATGATGATTTTAATGCTTTGACGCAACCAAAATAAATGCTTTAAAAAGTATAGTAAAATGCTAATGTACCACATGAAACCAATACTTTAATTTAAATTATACCTATATATGTATCGTAAAGCGATAATATATATACATGTATACAAAAATTATGAAAAGAAAATAATAATAAAATATGTACATGTACTTATAAAATATAAACAAAAATTAGTATGATATATTAATAAAGTATGAGTATATATATGTATATAGAAAAAATATGAAAATAAAATAGTAATGTATATATACATGTAAAATGCACATGTATTTATAGAAAGTATATGTATATATATATTATAAAAAAAATGCGTGTAAGTGTATAAAAATAATAATGATGATAAAAATAACAAATAATATAATAATAAGGATGCAATAATAATATTAACAAGATTTAAAAAACTAAAATGACAAATGAAGGATTAAAACAAAAACAAAAGGAGTTTAAGGGCCGAATTTAAAGTTAGAAAACACGCAAAGGGACCAAATCAAAACACGCACAATAAGAGGAGGACCCAAATAGAAATTAACCCATTCTCTCAAAATGTTGCGCAGCAGCATATGCGACCCAATTTAAAAAGGAGCAAAACAGGTTTAATCGAAGCGCGTTGCAAAAAGGAGGGACCAATTGCACAAATTTCCCTTTAACCAGAACGTGCGGATCCTCCCCTCCGGGTCGGGTCACCGCGCGGGTCTGGCCATCAAAACGACGTCGTTTCAATTCAATTATAAAACCAACATTTTTAAAAAAAATTCCATTTCCTGCTTTGCTTTAAACAAAAAAACTCTTAAAACCCTAGCCTCCTCTGCTAGGGTTTCGTTCCATCTTAACGCCGCCGCAATTCAACCTATGCCTACGGCCTCCGTCGACGGAGAAGATGCTGGCCCGCCGACTCCAGTGACCAGGTAAGTTTCTTCCTCCTTTCTTTTTATCTTCAATGAAAAATAAAATAATAAAAAAGACTAAAAGAAAGAAAAGAGAAAAAAAACGAAACTCTAAAATGCTGAGAAAATGAAAAAACACCTTTTGTATTCGGAAAAAAAGTTTGTTTGTTGATATTGAATCCTTTTTTATTGATCCCCCCCATATTTACATATTTTCACGGCTTTAAATAGCCGAAAATGGAAAAGAAAAAAGAAATCAAATCAAAAAGAAATCTCCTCTGTTTTTTGTTAGCAGGATTTTTGCTATTCTGTTTGTGTTTGTTGTTGTAGGTTCAACGTGCGAGGAAGGCGCGGGTCGTGCGTAAAGGAGCGGCGCACGTGGAGGCGCAACTCGCGCGGATGGCAGCTACTGTTGCGGAGGGGCAGTGCGCAAGGCTGCTGTGGCGGTGCTGAAGCAAATGGCTAGGGTTTCTGTTTAGTTGGTTGGGCTTGTTGGGCTATCATTATTTTGGGCCTGTAATTAGGTTTAATTTTTGGGCCATTGTATTGGGTTTTGGTTCTGCATGCGGGCTCATTTATTTGTTTGGGCCCGGGCATATTTGGGCTCTACAATTATTTTTTATTTTTTAATTATTGAATTGTAAATTAGGTTGAGTCTGTAACCTCCCAAACTCGGCCTAGACGTTTCAGCCGGATTTGGAAGGTTACGTAGTCCATCGAAATGGCCTAGTAAATCTTTTGGAGTTTATAAAACAATCCTTTTAAAACATTTGCTTATTTTAGTAGAAAAACTTAGTGTGTTTCTAAAAGATACAATATTATTTCAAAATCCGGTTGATTTTTAATATTTACTTTGTAAAAGTTGTATTCCAATTTTAGTTATTTTCAAAAATTGGTGGTCACAAAACTAACTAAAAATTTGACTAAAGAAAGTGCACCTACCAATTAATCGTATATTTACGATGAGTAAAGGTATCGTTCCCACGGGGACTACAAGTACTAGTAATTACCGTTTTTCTATTATTTAACCGAATAATTTGAATGATCGATTAAAACTAAAATTAACAAATTTAATTAACTAACGAACGCGATAAAGAACAGAACATGAAAACAATCAAATGGAAACCAAGAAACGAAACAATACCTAAGAAAGAGTTCACCTAGATTTCATTTGTCACTATCAATCTAAATTACGCAATTTCTTTACTTAGCACATTAATCCGTAGAAATCCCTAAATTATGCTAATATCTCTTTCGAGCATAAGAGCAACTAAATCTAGGTTGATTAATTGAAATTTATTTATAATTAAAATATCTATTATCGCATTAACTCGTGCTATGGATTCCCTTACTGGATTTGACTCTAATCAGGTAGATTTATGTTATCCTAGTTCTAGGATTGCATGCAACTCCACTCAATGACGCAATATCTAATCTTAAACAGGGTTTATTCAACCATCGATTTAAGCACATCGAACATGGATTAATAATCTAGAAATATTAAACCAAGAATTAAGCACACATAATTGAGAACAAGAAACTAAATATTTATTACGTAAAATAGAAATCAAACACGTAATCCATCAGAGGGTTCATTTCCCTTAGATATTTAAAAAATTAGTTCATACTCGAAAATAGAAAAACGATAGAATTTTCACGGAAATCTGCTTCAAAATCGTTTCAATGGTGTTTTTCAAGTTGTTTCCTTGAGTATTCTCTAACGGCTACCTCATATCTTCTTATTTTTGTCATATATACGCCTTAGAATTCCCGAAAAACCTAAAAATCACAAGTTTTTGCTGTTCAGTGCACAATCCCTTGAAATCAACATGGACTACCGCACACCCGTGTGGTCTGGCTATATAAAAAGGTGTAGCTCTTTCAACTTGCTCCGATTTTCGTTTGTTTTTCGCTCCTTTTGCTCCCAAGTACTCTATTAAGCATTAAAACATGATTTTAAAGGATTAAGAGTACAAAATTCATAATTAACATCGGATAATCACCCCAAAACACGTTAAGAATGAGGTTTGTACAAGCCCAAATTTACCCAGGGCCCAAAAACCCAATACACCACAACCCAAACAACAAACCTAAACAATTACTAACCCAAGCCCAGCCCAATAGCCAATACCCAAAACCCAAATACAGCCCAATACCGAAAATACCCTAGCCCATTTTCAGAAAAAAACAAAGCAGCCACCGTAACCCTAGGTGCGCCACACCTAGGGTCTTTTGACCCTTGACTTACCAACCGTCACCGCCGCACGTCTGCCACCACCACGGTCACGTCGCCGTCCCCCACTTGCGTCGTCACCTGCAAGACACGCAAACAACAGAGACGCAAGAAAAATAGCAAAAATAGCATGTAATTTAGGCTATAAAAAGCCGAATGTATTCATCAAAAAGGGTCGGACTTTCCTTTTTTTTTACGAACATTCCCAGAAAATAAAAAAGCAAAGAGCATTTAAGGTGATTTTTTTGTTCTTTTTAGTTTAAGATCTATTTTCGTTTTTATTTTTCCGTTTTTCTGTTTTTTCTTCCTTATTTTTATAAACAAAAACAACTAGAAAAGGAGGTAGGGAAGATTTTACCTGAAACGTCGTTCGGTTGTGCCGTCGGGAGTTTGCTCATCGCTGAAATCGGCCCTAAAGGTTGAGTTTGGGAGTCCTTTCTCTCGGCTTTTGGGCCAAACAAATCTAGCCTTCAATCAGGTCTTAAATCGAGGGGCTGAAACGCCCTCTTGCACAGCACCGACCACCGTCTACGGTGGCGCTATGACGGCGCTATGGTGACCTAAAGGCCGGATGTTTGAGAGAAAAGGGGAGGTTTTTTTATTATTTTTTTAGGGAAGATAGCTGAAATGAGAATTTTAAAAATTTTTGGGCTTAAATAGCCCTATAAAACGACGCCGTTTTGGAACTAGGGTTCAGGTGCCAAAACGACGCCGTTTTGGCACTGACCCGCGCGGTGACCCGACCCTGGGGGGAGGATCCGCGTGTTTTCTTAAAAAGGGGTATTTACGTGCGCAGTCCCTCCGATTTTGCAAGGTGTTGCAATTTGGCCTTTTTTCCTTTCTTTTATTTTATTTTAATCTAGCCGCATAATTTTATTTTTGTTCCATTTTAGTCCATTTAAGCGCTGCGTTTGGGGGGACTTGGTAAATTACCTTTTTGGTTCCCCTCCTTTTACGCGCATCACGATTTAATCTATTTCTTTGTTTTTCACTTTTTGATTTTGTCCCTAGGATTTGTTTTTTTTAAATTTAATCCTCCTTTTGTTATTCCATCTACTTTATTATTAAATTAACTATTACTACTATTATATTATACCATTAATCTTGTATTATTATTGATTATTATTATCACTATTATTATTTATTCATTTTTATCTTTTTAATCTCAAACTTTGTTATATATATACATTTCTATAATATATATATTTATACACGTACATATTTTCATAATTTACTTATATATATATACATACTTATATATTTTTATATTTTATAACTTATATACATATCTACATATATCTATATTTATGTTTTTTATTTTCACAAATATATGTATACATATTTATATATATTATTTTATAATTTTTATATGTATATATATATACAAATATATACATCCTTTTATATTTTTATATTTTCATATTTTATTCATTTTCTTTACTTATTTACATTTTTGTTACTATTTTAAAAGAATGCTTTAACTTTATTTGTTTATATATTTATTTTGTATGTTATTAATTTGTCCCTTTTATTTATCTTAATTTTGTTGCTATTGCTCGTATTATTTATGTTTACATTATCGAATTCAATATTGTTTTGTTACGAGTATTAACATCGTGTTTTATTTTTACTATTTCACGATTTTATTCAAGGCATAAATTATGATTTTCGAATAAGTAAAATCTCGTGTTTAGATTTGAGAAGGTCGTACCCTAACTTACTGGGTTTCGGTTTTCACAATAAATCTAAATACACGAATCTTTTCAAACCCAAGTTTTAAATGATCTCGGGAATTAAGAAAAGATCGTGTCATAACTTACTAGGCATGATCCCTTTTTAAACTCGAGATAGATAAATATTTTGAATAAGTAAATTTTGGCATTCATTCACGCATCGGGAATTCAAGACGTTGTGTCCTAACTTACTGGATATAATTCTCTTTCTCTATTAACGTGAAATATGCCCCTTTTCTCGAAAATTTTCAACATTTCAATAAAGGATCGTATTTTAAATCTCTTTAAAGTTTTCAATCTTCGACACTAAGACATTAATTAATCAACTAGGTACCAGTTTTGAGCGTTACGAGGGTGCTAATCCTTCCTCGTACATAACCGACTCCCGAACCCATTTTTTTGAATTTCGTGGACCAAAATCGTAGTTTTAATAAAATCAAATCATTTATTAAAAACTACTTTTCGAGGTGACCCGATCACACCTCATTAAAAAAAGATTGGTGGCGCCTCCCGTATTCATTTTTTTAAAATCCAAGTCGACCCTGTTTTACAAAAAAATGGTGTCAACAGCTTGGCGACTCCATTAGGGACGATAAAATAAGAGAATTAAGCAACGAGTTGATTAATTTTTGTCTTTTTGCCGAAAATTTAAATTTGGTTAGAATATACGATCATTTTACTACATTTCATCCTATTTTTATCATCGTGATTCTTAATTGGCATGTTAGTTTAAGTTTTGGTATCTTTCTGCACATTGCATTGCATGACCATTGGTCAAACCCTTTTAAGTGAGAGTGAGAAACTACGCCTTCATGAGGTTTTCACCTCCGCATGGGATAGTGAATCGCTTCTGGGATACATCCGTACCTATGTCTTCGTGAGATTTTCATCTCCGCATGGCCATAGGGAAATGTATTCCCCTGAACTGAACTCGGTCTATATGAGCCTATAATGGGTGAGGATCGAGGAATCTGTCGGTTCGAGTACCTTTGCCCTAGAAGCCAAGCCGCATATAGTGAACCTTAAGAACTCACCCTAGGTAGAACTACACCTAAACCTTGTTAGATACCCGAATATGTGTTTTATTGTTGCTATATTGTCTTGGATTGTATGTTTATACCTGATACTGACTTTCTGTGTTTTACTTTGAATGCATGACATTTCAACTACATGACACTTCAATATTAAAAGGCGTTAGGTCATATTCGATTACTATATAGAAAGCTTGTCATGGAAAAGGGGTTTCTTGATACGGTGGAAGACAATGCGGCTGTTCGATCTTGGTCAAAAACAACATAGCACAATAAATGTGATAGTTTGGCTGAAGGATATGTATCAGAATTGTGGGACTTTACCCGTGTTAGTGTAACTCAGAACAGTTTGCAAGAATTGAAGGAAATCTGGGATCAGTGGAACGAGGAGGTCAGATAGGTATTCTATTCTAATAACGGGGATTTGTCGTATCTGCTAGATATAAAGGTAGACAAGCGTATGTTTTGGGCTCTCGTAAAGTTCTAGAACCCTGCCTATAGTTGTTTCACGTTTGGAAAAGTCGACTTGGTACCTATGGTAGAAGAATACATGGCTTTACTTTGATGTTCAAAAATTCAAGTCGATAGAGTCTACTCGAGAGCTATAAATGCACCGACCTTCTTAAAAAAGAGGCTGATAAACATAACCGAGATGAGCGAGCAGTGGGTTACAGCTCGAATCCAACAGAAGGGGAATAGCAAGTGCGTTCCTTGGAAGAGTTTGAAAGATATAATTCTAGTACACCCAGATGTGAAGAAGAGGGTAGATTTCCTTGCTTTAAGCATATACGGCTTAGTTATATTCCCTAAGGCTTTGGGACAAATTGATGAGGCAATCATTGACTTGTTCGACCGACTTGATAAGAGGGTTACACCAGTCCCAGCGATTTTGGCAGAGACATTTAGGTCGTTAAATGCCTGCCGGAGAGCGGGTGAAGGTAAATGACATCTCAGAAGAAAAGTGGATGGCAATTCTACAAAATCTATGTGAAGAGGACTTCGAATGGAGAGCCCCGTGGTTGCTTCTAGATGAGATTTTGTATCGATGCGATGACTTTGACTGGGTTCCCTTGCTGGGAATTTGGGGAGCTATTGGTTATGTCCCATTGCTAGTGTTGAAAAGAGAAATGTAGAATTAGTAAGGAAGATAGAGTAAATGGAAGAAGAAAAGATGAACTTGAGATTAGATGCGGATGTTCAGAAGCTCGAGCCAGAAAGGTTAAGAAAAAGGGAAAGTTAAGGCCGAAGAAGATCTAGATAGCTTGAAGGCAGATTACAAGAAGCTCTGCTTATCGATAAGAACTGCCAGGTTGGGAAAAACTTCAGAGTAGTGGCGCGAAGAGATTCGAGAAGAAAGGAACAAGGCCGACAGCTGGGAAAAGAAGTTCCAAGAAGTCCAGACACAAAATGACGCTCTAAAGAAGAGTTTTTTAGAAAAATAAAAGGAAAAAGGCGAAGTAGAGAATAGAGTGACCGAGTTAGAAGGATCTCTCCATCGACATCGAAATCAGAATTCTATGATGGAATTGAAAGCAAGCTTGAGCAAGATCGAAGAAATGAAAGAAAGGATAGAAGAGTTAGAAACGGTACTACAAAATTGTGAGATCCGGATCGAGTACTTGGAAGTTAATGAAGATCGTTAAATTGAATAGCTGTACCACTTGCAGAACCAAGTCAGAAATAGAGATCATGTTATGGGAGAAGCCGTGGCTCAGATCCGAGAGGTAGCTGATCACCTGCAGACTTTGGCAGTACAAGCCGGTACGCTGAGCGTGAAGTATGAGTTGGAATCGAGTCGGGGACAGGAGTTAGCCTTGTTACTTAGGAAGATCAGAGTTTTGAGGATTAGGGCTAAGCCGTATATGTATTCCATCTTGTGTAAAGAAGTTTGATTTCTAGTAAAGTTTTCAAAATGAAATTGAATTAGAATTGATGCCTTTTTTGCATTCATTTCATGCATTGCATCGCATCATATGCATTAACGACCATTAAAAGACCTTAATTAAATAAAATTATTTCAGTTAACCTGAAAAACCAACACCTCTACGGTACTCGAGCGAAATCAAAGAACATGGATCAAAGGTTAGAAAAGCTTGAACAGCTCAAAAAAGAGATGCAAGACCAAATGCAAGAGCGGCTGGAAAAAATTCAGCAAGATTTAGCAGAAAATATAGCGGAGTCCCAAAGAAGCATGATGACTCAGCTAACACAACTGTTAGTTGGGGGAAATGACAAATGAAAGGACCCCATAGTTAATGTTGAAGAAGGAGATAATGATGGACCCTTATACTCTCTAGGCTTTACTGCTCTACATGTACAGCCCCAAGCTGATATACACCAACGCAGGTCTTCTGTTACAATTAGGCCTCAGTCGTTTCAGGCTGGCACCTCATTACCAATGAACTTCCAAACTGGATTAGGTTCTAGCCCCAGAGAGAACCCTACCAATCCCATTGTCCCCGATTTCGACGAAGTGGCTGAGAAAGAGAAAACAAAAGAAGAATTACCAAAACAGCTGGAGGAAATATGTAAATGGCTCGAAGAAAAATTCAGGGCAATAGAAAGTATTGAGAATTATCAGGGGATTGATGCTAAAGACTTAAGTTTGGTCCCGGATTTGGTACTTCCCCATAAATTCAAAATGCCAAAATTTAAGAAATACAATGGGACCAGTTGTCTGAAAGCTCATATTACCATGTTTTGTAGGCATATGACTGGATACGTTAACAACGACCAACTACTTATACATTGCTTTCAAGATAGCCTCACAGGGGCAGTATTTAAGTGGTGCAATCAATTAAGTCGTACCAAGATTAGTTCATAGAGGGACTTAGCACAAGCATTTATGAAGTAATACAGTCATGTAGCCGATATGGTCCCTGATAGGATTATTCTGCAAAATATGGAGAAAAAGCCCAACGAAAGTTTCAGGCAATACGCACAAAGATGAAGGGAGGTTGCCGTTCAGGTCCAGCCACCACTCCTAGAAAGAGAGATGACAATACTCTTCATTAACACATTGAAGGCACCGTTTATCACTCATATGTTGGGAAGTGCCACGAAAAGCTTTTTTGACATAGTTATGAACGGAGACATGATTGAAAAGGCCATAAAAATGAGAAAATAGAGGCTGGAGAAAGTAACCGAAGGTCGGCTCCGAAGAAAAAGGAAAATGAGGTAAACAACATGAGCACCTATAACAAGGGTTAATCAAAATCGATCACGGTGAACCAACCAGAAAAGGTGGCTACTAATCAACAAGGTTCATCAAGACAGGAATCCGACACAAGACAGAATACGGAAAAGCTTCAGTACACGCCAATTCCGGTACCATATAGAGAGTTGTATAAAAGCTTGTTTGATGTACATATTGTCTCCCCTTTCTATTTAAAGCCCTTACAACCTCCGTACCCCAAATGGTATGACGCTAATGCACAATACAGCTATCATACAGGGATTACGGGGCATTCAATAGAGAATTGCACAGCCTTCAAAAGGCTGGTTGAAATGTTGATCAGTATAGGTCTTGTCAGGATTGATGATTCATCTAGTGCGGAAAATCCATTGCCTAGCCATGCCGATAAAGGGGTAAACATGATAAGTGGAAACATGGAAAGAAAAGTCAAGGCAGATATCGAAGAAGTAAGAACCCCTCTAAAATGGGTCTGGAGGAAGATGGTAGAAAGGGGGATAATTAGTTCGGGTTTAGAATGGAGGTGCAAGGAGACGAGAAATTATTGCGAGTTCCATTACGAAGAGGGGCATGAGATCCAGAAATGCACGGAGTTCAGAGCATTCGTTCAAAGTATGATGGATGACAAAGAAATAGAGTTTTATGAAGAGGTCCAAGAAGAAGGAAACATATGCGCATCGGAATCAACGACAAGGGTTTTGAAAGTAAACCATCCCGGGTTCAGAATCCCGCAGCTTTTTCTTACAAGGATAACAAGAAAGTCCTGTGGAACTATGAGTGCAACACAACCATTCAATGAAAGGAAGTTTCAGCCAGTACTGCAAAAGAGGATCATGGCATGGGTTCTTATACGCGTGGTGGGAAACGCTACGATTTGATAAATCCTCAGTTGAATCGGTAAAGGAAAAGGCTATAGTGACGGTGCGAAAGAAAGAAAAAATAGCTGAGCTTGTGTTACCTATGACCGAGCCAGTGAAAAAGGAAGAAGCCAATGAGTTCCTCAAATTTCTGAAGTACAGTGAATATAGTGTTGTGGAGCAACTGCATAAACAACCTGCTCGCATATCCGTGTTAGCCTTGCTTTTAAGTTTTGAAGTGCATCGAAGAGCGTTGATGAAGGTGCTGAATGAAACCTATATGGCCAATGACATCTTTGTCAACAAGTTAGATCGGCTGGTCAACAACATAAGCACCGACAACTTTATCTTCTTTAATGATGACGAGATACCACCTGGAGGCATGGGGTCTACTAAGGCTTTTGCATATTACCACCCGATGTAGAGAGTATACTTTGCCAGGAGTTTTGATAGATTACGGGTCGGCATTGAATGTCTTGCCTCTGTCCACACTTAACAGGTTGCTTGTTGATAGTTCGTATATGAAGACATGCCAAAATATAGTAAGGGCATTCGATGGCACAGAAAGAAATGTCAAGGGGAGAATCGAGATTCCATTATTGATCGACCCAACTATTTACGAAGTAGATTTTCTCGTAATGGATATTAAGCCCTCCTATAATTGCTTGTTAGGAAGGCTGTGGATACATTCGGCGGGGGCAGTACCATCATCATTACATCAGAAGCTGAAGTTGGTGTCAGAGGGTCGGTTGGTGACAATAAATGCTGAGGAGGATATCATAGCAGCTATAGCTAACGATGCACCTTATGTAGAAGCCAATGATGAAGCAGTTAAATGCTCCTTTCGATCTTTAGAGTTTGTAAACGTAACATTTATTTCTTAGGAGAGTAAAATTCCAATACCGAAAATATCCAAGACCACAAAGATGGTGTTACAATTGTTGGTGGGAAAAAGGAGCTTTACCCGAAAGAGGATTAAGGAGATGTCTCCAAGGAAGAATTGAGCCTCCAGTGCTGAAGGAAAAACAGGATCGCTTTGCCTTAGGATATAAGCCAAACATAAAGCAAAGAAGGAAAGAGTTAGAAAAAAGGCAAGAGAGAAGAAGAGCACGTCTGAGTGGAGAAGAGATTAAATGGGAACCCATGATAATTCCTTACACTTCTAAAACTTTTGTGTCAGGGGGAATCATTCATCACGAGAGAAGTGTGCCAAGGGAAGAGAGCATCAACACCATACATGAGGAGACGAATGAAAAAGGTATTATGTTAGATATACATCCCTATAAACCTGGGAGTGTTCTAAATAATTGCACTGTAGAAGAAATACCTGGAGTTTTTAGAGCTTTCTCAGAGTAATATTAAAAACATGCTTGTTGTTTTAGCCTAGAGACAATGAGAACTTTTTGTGATATAGGCATATGTCTGAACATCGTTATTTTAATGAAATTTATCTTTGCAATTATTTTTGAGCAGATATTCTTTCAAGATTCATTATTTTTGCATGAATAGTCATTTTGGATTCTTTCAAATCATTCTTTCATTAATTCATGATCATACCATAAGTAACTTATCTTTGGACTTGTTGAGGATGGTAGAGCAGGAGGAGAAACAAATCCTACCTCACTAGGAGACGGTAGAGATGTGACTCTGGAGGAGGGAAAGGTGGTGAAGATCGGAACATGCATAGTTGAAGAAGCAAAACGAAACCTCGTTGAGTTACTTCGAGAGTTTAAAGACGTCTTCGCGAGGTCATACCAGGATATGCCCGGACTGAGTACCGACATTGTAGTACACCGTCTTCCTATAAAAGAAGATTTCAATCCTATTCAGCAAAAACTTCGGAGGATAAGGCCTGATGTGGTACTAAAAATAAAGGAGGAGATTCAAAAACAATTCGATGCTGAGTTCCTGCAGGTGGTTAAGTATTCAGAATGGGTGGCCAATATTGTACCCGTCCCTAAGAAAGATGGAAAGGTACAGATGCATGTAGATTATAGAGATTTGAATAAGGCTAGTCCGAAAGATAATTTCCCTTACCTTACATTGATACCCTAGTGGACAACACGACAGGGCATTCAATGTTTTCCTTCATGGACAATTTCTCGGGATATAACCAAATTAAGATGCATCATGAAGATATGAAGAAAACCACCTTTATAACCCTATGGGGGACCTTTTGTTATAAAGTGATGTCATTCGGGTTGAAAAATATGGGAGCCACATACCAGAGTGCTATGGTGACCCTCTTTCATGATATGTTGCATAAGGAAATTGAAGTATATGTTGACGACATGATCGTAAAATCCCAGACGGAAAAAGAACATGTGCTAGTATTAAGAAAGTTATTCTTAAGATTATGAAAGTTCTAACTCAAACTCAATCCAGCCAAATGTATCTTTTGAGCTAGGTCAAGAAAGCTTCTGGGGTTTGTAGTCAGTGAAAAAGGGATTGAAATAGACCTAGACAAAGTCAAGGCAATTCGAGATTTGCCTCCACCACATACTCAGAAAAAAGTTCGAGGTTTCTTAGGAAGGCTGAATTATATTGCTCGATTCATTTCGCAATTGACTGAGAAGTGTGACCCCATATTTCGTCTTCTGAAGAAACATAATCCAGGTGTGTGGAATGAAGAATGCCAAGAGGCTTTTGACAAGATAAAACAGTACTTGTCCAATACTCCAGTGTTGTCGCCGCCTAGACCAGATAAACCACTGATCCTGTATTTAACAGTGTTCGATAACTCTATCAGATGCGTACTAGGTCAACATGATGAAACGGAGAAGAAGGAGAAGGCGATCTATTATCTCAGCAAAAAATTTACTGACCGTGAAATGAGATATTCGCTCATTGAAAAATTATGTTGTGCCCTGATCTAGACAACACGATGATTGAGGCAATACATGTTCTATCATACAAATTGGTTAATTTCAAAGTTAATCCATTTAAGGTATATGATGGAGTCAACTGCGTTGAATGGGAGAATGCTAGGTGGCAGATCCTACTCTCTGAGTTTGATATAGTCTACCTAAATCAGAAGGCTGTCAAAGGGAGCGCAATAGCAGAATTTTTGGCCAGCAGAGCTTTAGAGGACTATGAACCTCTGAATTTTGATTTTCCGAATGAAGACTTGATGTATGTGGCAACCGCTGAAGAAGATTCCCATGAAAATCACCTTTGGAAGCTAAACTTTGACGGAGCAGCAAATGCTGTAGGCAATGGAATCGGGGTAGTCCTTGTGTCCTCTAATGGAGATCATTATCCCTTTACCAGCAAATTGGATTTTGATTCCACTAATAACATGGCTGAATATGAAGCCTGCATTATGGGCATTTGGGCAGCCATAGAGCGGAAAATTAAGATACTAGAGGTATACGGAGATTCTGCATTGGTAATTTACCAGCTCAAAGGGGAATGGGAAACGAGAGACCCAAAATTAATCTGCTATCGAAAATTGGTTTTGGAATTGGTTGAGGAGTTTGACAGTATCACCTTTTGTTATCTTCCGCGAGATGAAAATCAGATAGCTGATGCTTTGGCCACTCTAGCCTCTATGATCAAAGTGAACAAAACAGAAGACATGAAGCCTATTCAAATCAGTATTCATGAGACCCCATCTCCTTGCTACAGTATTGAGGAAGAGGAAAATGATGACCATCCATGATACCAAGACATACTGCGATATGTAAAGAATCGTGAACACCCCGACCAGGCAACGAAAAATGATAAAAGGACATTGAGGAGATTGGCCATTAATTATGTCCTAGATGGAGAGATTTTGTATAAGAGGGGAAATGATCAAGTATTGTTGAGATGCGTGGATGCTGTAGAGGCCAAGAAAATTTTAGAAGAAGTCCTTGAAGGTATCTGTGGGACGCACGCCAATGTCTTCATGATGGCCAGACAAATTATGAGATTTGGGTACTATTGGTCCACCATGGAAGGAGATTGCATTAATTATGCCAAGAAGTGCCATAAATGCCAAATTTATGGTGACAAAATGCATGTGCCTCCTTCACCTCTTCACGTTATGACTTCTCCATGGCCTTTCTCTATGTGGGGAATAGATGTCATCGGGCCAATATCACCAAAGGTTTCTAATGGACATCGTTTCATCTTTGTGGTCATCGACTGTTTCACTAAATGGGTGGAAGCTGCTTTATATGCTAACGTGACAAAGTCAGCAGTTAGCAGGTTTTTGAAAAAAGAAATTATATGTCGATATGGGATGCCTGAAAGAATTATATCTAAAAATGTGCTAAATTTAAACAACAGCTCAATAGCTGAAGTTTGTAGTCATTTCAAGATCAGACACCATAATTCATCACCGTATCACCCAAAAATGAATGATGCAGTGGAGGCGGCTAACAAAAATATCAAGAAATTTGTAGGGAAAATGACTGAAACCTACAATGATTAGCATGAGAAATTTCCCTTCGCTCTCCTTGCATATCGAACATCTATAAGGACTTCTACTGGGGCAACACTTTTTTCTCTAGTTTATGGGATGGAGGCAGTTTTACCCATTGAAGTTGAAATTCCTTCTCTCCGGGTATTAGCCGAACTAAAGTTGGATGAGGTTGAATGGATTCAATCTCGATATGATCAGTTGAACCTGGTAGAAGAAAAGAGGTTAAAAGCTATTCGTCACGGTTAGATGTATCAGAAACGAATGATGCGAGCCTATAACAAAAGGGTTCCTCTCAGAGAATTTAATGAGGGAGACCTGGTGTTGAAAAAGATCCTTCCTCTACAAAATGACTTTAGAGGGAAACGAATGCCAAATTGGGAAGGACCTTATGTTGTAAAGAAGGCTTTTTCTGGAGGAGCTTTACTTTTGAGTGAGATGGATGGTAAAAGCCTGCCAAACCTTGTGAACTTAGACTCGGTTAAGAAATATTTCACCTGAAGAAGGAAAGGGATTAAAGTGAAAACCCGTAAAGGACGCTTTCAAAAAAAAGGGGGGGAGAGGCCAAGGTGAAAACCCGTAAAGGGCGCCTTGAGACTAAAGGGGATTTGAGTTGAAAACCCGAAAAGGGCGGTTCAAATTTTGATCAGAATGGGACATGAGGTGATCAGAGGAGCTCAAATTTTGATCAGATTAGGGCATGTGGTGATCTTGCTTTACTTGAATCAACAGGAAAGGGAAAGTGACATCTTGGGGCATCGACAGAGTACTGAAGATCTCCCAAACACATGTCAAACTCAGAATGGTCTTTCAAAGAGTTTAGACAGAGAAGTTCAAGCTGCGATATCTAGGGCACTTAATCTTTATACTGTTTATATTGAATTTGTTGTTCTTGGAATACTTCATTCTTTTTCAAGATACGTGTTCCAATCAATTTATTTATTTATTTATTTTATCTTATTTATTTATTTCAAGATACGTGTTCTTGGAATACTCAATTTGATCCTTTTTTTGTGTTTTTATCATGACTATGCTATATCATTTTTTTATTTTATCTTATTTATTGTTATTATTAATATTATTATTACTATTGTTATTTCATTCATACATACGCCTATTTTAATCTACATGCCTATTTAATACATATATTTTTTTAGTTTTCATGAACACATGCATTCATACATTTTTTTAAACTTGTTTTTTTTACAGTTTTCCAGTTTTTTAGCCTTCTCATACTTTATATTCCAATACATATATGCTTATACATTTTTATTCTGTAAATATATACATATGCATTTTTTTCCTTTTATTTTGAATACATGTTTTTTGTTTGTTTTATTGGATATATTTCATTCATTCTATTTGCATGTATACTTGTATATGTGTTAGATATATGTGTACAAATGTTTGCAACTTTACTGTTATATTGTATTTGTATATATATTTGCAAATATTTATTCGTATATGTTGTAAATTAAAGTATCTGTATCATATTGTACATTAACCTTTTAACATACCCTTTTGAAAACATATTTTGGTTTTAACCATTCATCAAAATTATTTTCTTGATTTAAAGGTTTTTTTCTTTTAATAAAAGCATTATTTGAGGTTTGGGATTTTCGAGGGAAATTGAGCCCTAACGTATTGGGTTCTGATTTTCTTTGTCAATCTTAAATGACCGAGAATATTCTTTATTCAAAATGCATGAGCATAAAAATCATTTTTGGGAACTTAACTTGTCGTGCCCTAACGTATTGGGTGTGGCCTGTTATTTTCTCGAAATGAGTATTTTCGCATAAAATAAAAGTGATATTCAAAGTTCGGGGATTATGAGGAATTGTACCCTAACGTATTGGGACTCGATTTCTTTACATGACTTGAACAATTGATTATCCTTTTTCAAATTCCACCATTTGAGCTGATTTTAAAATCTTTTTAACCTTCGACACTAAGACATTAAATGATCAATTTGGTACCAATTTTGGGCGTCACGAGGGTGCTAACCCTTCCTCGTGCGTAACCGACTCCCGAACTCGTTTTTTCAAAATTCGTAGACCAAAATAATTTTTAAGGTGAGCCGATCACACCTTAATAAAGGATCGGTGGCGACTCCAGTTTTTGTTTTTTTAAAGTCGACAACTAAAATTTTTGTTTTCAAAAAACGGTTTCGATAGCTTGGCGACTCCGCTGGGGACCTTGAGAGTCGAGCTATAAATTGGTTATTTATTTGTCTTGTGATCGAAAAATCAAATTTTGTTTTAAAATCATGATTTCCCCTCGCATTCATTTGATATGTTTGCATGATTGGTCCGAGTCGACTAATTTATATTTGCATTTTGCATTTCATAAGTTGGTCAGTTTTACCCCTTTAAGTGGGAGCGAGAAGCTAGTCCTTCGTGAGGTTTTCACCTCCGTGCAGGGTAGTGGACTGCTTCCGGGATACATCCGTACCTATGTCTTCGTGAGATTTTCATCTCCGTGCAACCATAGGGAAATGTATCCCCCTGAACCAAACTCGATCTATATGAGCCTATAATGGGTGAAGATCGAGGAATCTGCTGGTTCGGGTACCCTTACCTTAGAAGCCAAACCACATATAGTGAACTTTAGAACTCGCCCTAGGTAGAGCTATACCAAACCCTAGAGGAGTCTCGAATAGGTGTTTTATTTTTCTAATCATATTGGATTCTTTTATTATACCTGATACTAACTTGTTATGTTTTGTTTTGGTTGCATGACATTTTGACTGCATTGCATTTCATCATAGAAAAGAGGTGTTGATTCACGTTCGGTTGCTAAATAAAGAGCTTGTCATGGAAAACGGATTTCTTGATAAAGTGGAAGATAATACGGTTCTCCGAATATAGTCCAAGAAAGCATGCAAGAAGTGTAATAAGAGGAGTATACGACTTTGCTGCGTTGATTCAAGATTAGCAAAGATTATTCAAGAGTCGTCAAACATCCCACCCTTTTTAAAGAAGCTCACAAGCATAGGTGATCAAGGAGTTGCAACCTGGATGAAGTAAAAAGGAGCTAGTAGATGTTTATTGGAAGATTCGCGAGATGTATCTTAATGGTCATTGTCTTCACTTAGAGTTCGAGGACGAAGCCGTTTATATATATCCGCTTTGTGTAAAGAGATTTGTTTTCTAGTAAAGTTTTCTAGTGAAGAATTGAACCAGAATCAACGTCTCTTTTTGCATTCATTTCATGCATTTGCATTACATTACATCATATGCATAAAAAGCGGTTAAAGGATCCTAATTAACTAAAATCATTGCTCAGTTAACCTGGAAACCAACCAACCAACCAAACACCGTTACGGTACTCGAGCAAGGATTAAGGACATGGATCAGAGATTGGAAAAACTCGAACAGTGTCAGAAGGAGATGCAAGACTGACTTCAGCTACAGGTGCAGGAGCGGTTAGATAAGATGCAACATGATATATATGAGAAGATGCGAGAATCCCAAGATGATATGATGGCGAAGCTAACCAAACTGTTAACTGGAGGAGGTGATAAGGGAAAGGGTCCCATGGCTGATGTCGATGAACCACTCTATCCTCCAGGCTTTACTCATCCACATGTTCGAACTCAAGCTGAATATCCGCACAAACCCACTCTCACAATCAGGCCTCAGTAGTCCCAGGCCAGTGCTTCGAACTTTCAAGCTAGATTGGACTCTAACCCCGAAAACTACCCTGTTAACTCTACCATTCCTGACTTCGATGAAGTGGCTGAAAAGGAAAGAATAAATGAGGAGTTACCAAAGCAGCTAGAGGAAAGGTGCAAATGGCTCGAGGAGAAATTCAGGGCGATGGAAGTCACTGAAAGCTGTCGTGGGATTGACGCTAAAGAGCTGAGCTTAGTTCCTGGTTTGGTACTCCCTCATAAGTTTAAGATGCCGGAATTCGAGAAGTACAATGGGACGACTTGCCCAGAGGCTCATATCACCATGTTCTGCAGGCGAATGGCTGGATACGTTAACAATGACCATCTATTAATACACTGTTTCCAAGATAGCCTAGCAGGGGTAGCTTCTAAGTGATACAATCAACTGAGTCGTACCACGATTGGTTCATGGAAGGATTTGGCACAGGCGTTCATGAAGCAGTATAGTCATGTAACAGACATGGCTCCTGATAGAATCACCCTTCAAAATATGGAGAAGAAGCCGACTGAAAGTTTTAGGCAGTACGCACAAAGATGGAGGGAAGTCGCAGTCCAAGTTCAACCACCGCTCTTAGAGAAAGAAATGACGATGCTTTTTATAAATACATTGAAAGCCCCGTTCATCACACATATGTTAGAAAGTGCCACAAAAAGCTTTTTTGACATAGTCATGAATGGTGAAATGATTGAAAGCGCCATAAGGAGCGGGAAAATTGATGCAGAGGAGAGCAACAAGAGGTCAATCTCAAGGAAAGGAGAAAATGAGGTGAACAAAACGAGTTACTCTAAACCAGTTATTGTGAGTCAGCCAAGAAAGGTGGCTACTAACCAACATGGTTTATTAAGACAATAATCTAGAATGAAACCAGGTACTGAGAAGCTCCAGTTCACACCAATTCTGATGTCGTATAAGGAACTGTATCAAAATTTGTTTGATGCACATGTTGTTTCCCCATTTCATGTGAAGCCTTTACAACCTCCGTATCCCGAATGGTATGATGTGAACGCACAATGTGAATACCATACGGGAATTAAAGGGCACTCGATTGAGAATTGCACTACCTTTAAGAAGCAAGTTGAAAGACTTATAAACATGGGTATTGTCAAGTTTGGTGACTCGTCTAGCGCAGAAAATCCGCTACCCAATCATGATTGAGGATGGAGGGACTGCAATGTATGAGAAAGTGGTGAGAAATTTACACATCGATGCCATACATGCAGATAAATTTAAAAGGGTTCTTGTTAGATATTCGCTTTAGAGGTGTTCTAAATAATGGGACTGTAGAGGAAACCCCTGAAATATTTAGAGTCTATTAGAGTAATGTTCAAAACACACTTGTTGCTTTCAGCCTAGAAGAAATAAGAATTTCTTTGTGAAATAGGCTCACGTCTGAATATTATTATTTTAATGAATACATTACTGCAATCATCTTTGAGCAAATGTTCTTTCAGTCTTTACGTTTTTTTTCATTCTTTTGGATTTTTTCTGCCAAACCATTCATTCATTCATTCATCATACATTCTTTTGTATATTCTTTGGTACCCATTATGGGTCCCCAAATATCAATGACATGAGTGACGCTACTACATACTCAAATTTGCCTTTTGAGTGAGACGTGTGTTTAGAGGGATCTCATGACTTTGAAGATGTCATAAATTATAGCTTATCTCCTGACTTGTTGAAGATGGTAAAGCAATAAAAGAAACAAATGAGACAATAGAGACTGTGACCTTGAGGGAGCATGCATGACCGAATAAACAAAGCAAGACGTTATTGAGTTACTTAAAGAATTCAAAGATGTCTACGCATGGGCATACCTGGATTGCCTAGGTTAAGCACTGTCATTGCAATCTGAACAACAACACGATATCAGAAATTTGCAGTATGTTCAAGATTAATATCATGAATGATACAGTGAAAACTCTACCGGAGTAGTGCCTCTCTCTTTAGTTCATCACGATTTTTTCTGTTGAAGTTGATTTTTTTTTCTCTCCAGGTATTGGCTGAGCAAGTTTGATGAAGCAGAACGGATCCAATGGCAATGTGATCAATTGAACTTGATAGAAGGAAGAAGACTAAAAGCTATTCATCACGGTCAGATGTACCAGAAATGAATGATGCGAGCTTATAACAAAAGGTTCATCCTAGAGAATTCCACGAGGGTGACCAAATGTTGAAGATCCTCCCTCTACAAAAAATATCTTGGAGGGAAGCGGATGCCAAATTGGGATGAACCTTATGATTAGGGGTGAGCAAAATTCGATTCGACTCGAAAAAATCGAAAAAAAATTCGAATTTTGAGTTAAACGAATCGAGTTATTTGAATCAACTCGAATTTTTTTTCGAATTTCGAGTTCGAATCGAGTTGAGTTTTTGAATTCGAATAACTCGAATAATTCGAACAATTCGAATATCAAACTATAATATTTTACAGTTTTACCCTAAACTCCCAAACTTTTTTACTTTTCCCTCAAAACTTTTACTCCTTCCCACTTTTCCCCCAAAACTTTTACTCCCCTCCCCTCCCAACCCCCCAATCTACCCAAAATCCATTTCTCACCAAAATTTTACTCTTCCATTCAATTTTTTTTCAAAATTTTACTCCCAAAAACCCTCAAAACCTTTTATTTTCCTCCAAAATTTTTACTCCCTCCCACTTTTCCCCTAAAACTTTTATTCTCTTCCCATCCCACCTCCAATCTACCCCAAACCCTCCCCCCTCCAATTTTTTTTAATATTTTCCCTCCAAAATTTTACTCCCCCTATTTACTTTCCCTCAAACTTTGATTCCCCAAAACTTTTTATTTTCCCCCTAAAATTTTACTTCTCACCCTTTACTCTCAAATAAAAAATCAAAATTATCCAAAAAAAATCAATAAACATAAATAGTAATAATTTTATTTATATATACTATTTATATTATTAAATTAAATTTCACATTTTATATTATTTATATTATTGAATTGTTTAGTCATATTGAATATTTATATTAAAATTGAATTCTTTATTATGCCATAAAATATTCGTGTTAAAATTTTATATTGGTATCAATTTCAAATTTTATTTTTAAAATAAATTTTATTAAAAAATCATATTTTTATATTTAATATATTTTTAATTCCAAAATACATAGTGACAAGAATCCGAAGATAATTGAAACAACTAAGCAAACAAATAAGTTAACCAGTATATAAAAAATTAATAAATAAATTATGAGGTGATGAAAGTTAATAAAAAATTTGATTAAGGTGGACAAATTTTATTACGATGGGTGACAATGGTTACAATGACCCAAAATTATTTTTTAAAATTTAACTCGAACAAATATATTCAATTCGATTCGATTCGAATTCCATCTCACTCGACTCGATTCGAGAAAACTTCAAATAAAGTTAGGATGATAAAATGAGATTCGAAAACTCGATTAACTCGAAAATTTTTGATTCGAATCGATTCGATTCAATCGAATGCTCACCCCTACTTATGATTATAGAAAATGTTTTTTTCCCAAAGGAGCTTTGATTTTGAGCGAGATGGATGATAAACCTGCAAAGTCTTGTAAACCCAGATTCAGTCAGGAAATACTTTGCTTAAAGAAGGAGAGGACCAAGGTAAAAACCTGCAAAGGGCAGTTTGAGTCCCAAAAAAAAAGAAAAAAAAAGTGATGTGAAAAAATGAAAAGATGAAAATGAAAAATGAAAAGTAAAAATGGAGAGGCTAAGGTGAAAACTCGCAAAGGGCACCTTAGACCAAAGGGGATTTGAGTTGAAAACCCGAAAAGGGCGGCTCAAATATTGATCAGAATGGGGCATGAGGTAATCAGAGCAGCTCAAATACTAAATAGAATGGGATATTCAGTGGTCTTGCTATACCTAAATCAACAGGAAAGGGTAGGTGACATCTTAGGGCGTCGACAAAGTACTATAGATCTCCTAAACATATGTTAAACTCAGAATGGTCTTCAGAAAGTCTGTACAGAGAAGTTCAAGCTGCGATATCTGGGGCACCTAATCCTTATATTATTATTTTTGTTATTCTTGGAACACTTCATTCATTTCCAAGATATGCATTCCTAAATCAATTTTTTTGTTATCCATCTTTATTATCTTTGACAACTTATTCACTTCGAGCTATGCTCAAGACCAACTCAATTCTTATCCATGATCTTTTTTGCAAGCATGTTGCATTAGAATAATGATTAATGGACTAATAAAACTTTCACAGAGGAAGTTTTGCATACTACTCTAGAAGTTTCTAAATAATATAGGAACCTCAAACAGGACTATTGTTTAGAACGCACTAGGTTGGAAATCTGATAAGGAAAAGTCTAAATTCAGACTATCCCTTTGAGTTTTTGCTGTCTAAAACATTGATTGAACAATACGGCAAGATGTCGTGTTGGTGACAAAGCTTAAATGAACAAGCAAGTAATGATCACCGAATAATAAGAAGAAGTTGTTCTTGGAGAAGATTTCTTCATTTGTGCATGAGCATTTGGTAGGACACCCTGGGAATGGTGTAAGAGACCAAAGAGTTTCACATCTTGTATCCTTGAATTGTGATAGTAGGAGATTGAGAAAAGGCCAAATCTTTTACTCTTGGTTTACAACGGGAGAAAGATGGTACAAATTTTTGCATCCCAGTGGATTAAACTTTGAAGGTTACAGTGGGGCAATCTGACTAAGTGTTTTTTGGAGATGCCAGCTGAGCAAAAAGGAGCCATAGCACATTGGCAATAAAACTTTAATAAACTTTGAGTAATGATAACCTAAGTGATAAGAAGGGATCATTCTCGAAAAATGACATTCTGCATTCATTCAAATGCCTAGCTAGGAGCATTTGACTCATTCTGTTCATGACATCCTATTAGGCATAATTAGGTTCATAAAATGAATCATACAGGTCATGTTCCACAGAGAGCAGATCGGTGACATCATAAGCCTTATCTCCCTGAGCAACAGTGGAGTAGGCTAGGAAGAAAATAGATCTTATCTTCATGTACTGGCGTGAAGTAGATTAAAGATACCAGATCTTGTCTTCCCATACTGGTGGCGAAGCAGATCGAAGAAAACAGATCTTGTCTTCATGTACTGACGTGAAGTAGATCAAAGATACCAGATCTTGTCTTCCCATACTGGTGGCAAAGTAGATCGAAGAAAACAGATCTTGTCTTCATGTACTGGCGTGAAGTAGATCAAAGATACCAGATCTTGTCTTCCCATACTAGTGGCGAAGTAGATCGAAGAAAACAGATCTTGTCTTCATGTACTGGCGTGAAGTAGATTAAAAATACCAGATCTTGTCTTCCCATACTGGTGGCGAAGTAGATCGAAGAAAACAGATCTTGTCTTCATGTACTGGCATGAAGTAAATCAAAGATAGCAGATCTTATCTTCCCATATTGGTGGCGAAGTAGATCGAAGATAGCAGATCTTGTCTTCATGTATAGGCGTGAAGTAGATTAAAGACAACAGATCTTGTCTCCCCATACTGGTGGTGGAGTAGATCGAAGAAAGCAGATCTTGTCTTCATGTATTGGCGTGAAGTAGATAAAAGATAGCAGATATTATCTTCCAATACTGGTGGTGAAGTAGATCGGAAAAAGTAGATCTTGTCTTCATATACTGGCGTGAAGTAGATCGAAGAAAGTAGATCTTGTCTTCCCATACTGGTGGCGAAGTAGATCGAAGAAAACAGATCTTGTCTTCATGTACTGGCGTGAAGTAGATCAAAGAAGCAGATCATGTCTTCCTATATTGGTAGTGAAGTGGATCGAATATACAGATCTTGTCTCCCCATACTGGTGGTGAAGTAGATCGAAAAAAGTAGATCTTGTCTTCATGTACTGGCGTGAGGTAGATCAAAGACAACAGATCTTGTCTCCCCATACTGGTGGTGGAGTAGATCGAAGAAAGCAGATCTTGTCTTCATGTACTGGCGTGAAGTAGATCAAAGATAGCAGATCTTGTCTTCCCATACTGGTGGCGAAGTAGATCGAAGAAAGCAGATCTTGTCTTCATGTACTGGCGTGAAGTAGATCAAAGATACCAGATCTTGTATTCCCATATCAGTGGCGAAGTAGATCGAAGATAACAGATCTTGTCTTCCTGTATTGGCAATGAAGTAGATTGAAGATACAAGTCTTATCTTCCTGAAGTTGCAGTGGAATTGACAGAAGAAAATAATCCTATCTCCCTAAAGTTGCAGTGGAGCAGATAGAAAAAACCAATCCTATCTCCTTGAAGTTGCAATGGAGTGGATTAAAACCACAGATCTCATCTCTCTAAAGTTGCAGTAGAACAGATCGCATCAGATTTATTCTTAAGTTGTAGTAAAACAAGTCTATAAGTCTTATCTCCCTAAAGTTGCAGTGAAGCAGATTAAAGATAGCAATTTTTGTTCTTTTAAGAAGCTACAATGTATGAATCCTATCTCCCCGACATTACAGTGGAGTAGATTGAAGCACTAGTTCCTATACCTCGGAGGATGCAGTAGGAAGGAATAAGGTTACTTGAAGAAGAGAAGCACTGAAGAAGTCGAGGTTCAGTAAGACTGGGCATAATTGGGCTTTTCAGTCTTTACTCTGTTCCCGTTACACGACAACAAGCAAAGAGGGGCAGCTGTAATAAGCCCAATTTACCCGGGCCCTTACAAAACAAAAAAATAAGCTAAACCTAGGCCCAATAACCCTAAACACCCAAACTAACCCTAGCCCACAAAAAAAATAGAATAGCAGAAACCCTAGCTTCTGCCTCAGCGCCGCAGCAACTGGCGCAGCAACTGCTTCCGCGCGTCGACCCGACTCGGGCTCAGGATCCACGCCTTCCTTTCAATGGTCTATTTGCGCATTCGGCCCCTCCAATTTTCGTCGCGTTTTAATTAAACTTATTTTGTTTTTTTCAAAATTGGGCCGCATATTTGATTTTTGTTTCAATTGGGTCCCTCGCTGCGCAGCGTTTTGGAAGGACGGGATAATTTCCCTTTTGGTCCTCCGTTGTTACGCGCGCATTCAAGTGGGCCCCTTTTTTAAATTTTATTCTAAATTCGCACCATTTTTTCGTTTTTAACTCAATTTGATCCTTTTTTTGTGTTTTTATCATGACTATGCTATATCATTTTTTTATTTTATCTTATTTATTGTTATTATTAATATTATTATTACTATTGTTATTTCATTCATACATACGCCTATTTTAATCTACATGCCTATTTAATACATATATTTTTTTAGTTTTCATGAACACATGCATTCATACATTTTTTTAAACTTGTTTTTTTTACAGTTTTCCAGTTTTTTAGCCTTTTCATACTTTATATTCCAATACATATATGCTTATACATTTTTATTCTGTAAATATATACATATGCATTTTTTTCCTTTTATTTTGAATACATGTTTTTTTTTGTTTTATTGGATATATTTCATTCCTTCTATTTGCATGTATACTTGTATATGTGTTAGATATATGTGTACATATGTTTGCAACTTTACTGTTATATTGTATTTGTATATATATATTTGCAAATATTTATTCGTATATGTTGTAAATTAAAGTATCTGTATCATATTGTACATTAACCTTTTAACATACCCTTTTGAAAACATATTTTAGTTTTAACCATTCATCAAAGTTATTTTCTTGATTTAAAGGTTTTTTTCTTTTAATAAAAGCATTATTTGAGGTTTGGGATTTTCGAGGGAAATTGAGCCCTAACGTATTGGGTTCTGATTTTCTTTGTCAATCTTAAATGACCGAGAATATTCTTTATTCAAAATGCATGAGCATAAAAATCATTTTTGGGAACTTAACTTGTCGTGCCCTATCGTATTGGGTGTGGCTTGTTATTTTCTCGAAATGAGGATTTTCGCATAAAATAAAAGTGATATTCAAAGTTCGGGGATTATGAGGAATTGTACCCTAATGTATTGGGACTCGATTTCTTTACATGACTTGAACAATTGATTATCCTTTTTCAAATTCCACCATTTGAGCTGATTTTAAAATCTTTTTAACCTTCGACACTAAGACATTAAATGATCAATTTGGTACCAATTTTGGGCGTCACGAGGGTGCTAACCCTTCCTCGTGCGTAACCGACTCCCGAACTCGTTTTCTCAAAATTTGTAGACCAAAATAATTTTTAAGGTGAGCCGATCACACCTTAATAAAGGATCGGTGGCGACTCCAGTTTTTGTTTTTTTAAAGTCGACAACTAAAATTTTTGTTTTCAAAAAACGGTTTCGACAATTATTATTACTATTATTATTTATTCATTTTTATCTTTTTAATCTCAAACTTTGTTATATATATACATTTCTATAATATATATATTTATACACGTACATATTTTCATAATTTACTTATATATATAGATATATATACATACTTATATATTTTTATATTTTATAACTTATATACATATCTACATATATCTATATTTATGTTTTTTATTTTCACAAATATATGTATACATACTTATATATATTATTTTATAATTTTTATATGCATATATATATACAAATATATACATCCTTTTATATTTTTATATTTTCATATTTTATTCATTTTCTTTACTTACTTATATTTTTGTTATTATTTTAAAAGAATGCTTTAACTTTATTTGTTTATATATTTATTTTGTATGCTATTAATTTGTCCCTTTTATTTGTCTTATTTTCGTTGTTATTGCTCGTATTATTTATGCTTACATTATCGAATTCAATATTGTTTTGTTACGAGTATTAACATCGTGTTTTATTTTTACTATTTCGCGATTTTATTCAAGGCATAAATTATGATTTTCGAATAAGTAAAATCTCGTGTTTAGATTTGAGAAGGTCGTACCCAAACTTACTGGGTTTCGATTTTCACAATAAATCTAAATACACGAATCTTTTCAAACCCAAGTTTTAAATGATCTCAGGAATTAAGAAAATATCGTGTCCTAACTTACTGGGCATGATCCCTTTTTAAACTCAAGATAGCTAAATATTTTAAATAAGTAAATTTTGGCATTCATTTGCGCATCGGGAATTCAAGACGTTGGGTCCTAACTTACTGGATATAATTCTCTTTCTCTATTAACGTGAAATATGCCCTTTTTCTCGAAAATTTTCAACATATCAATAAAGGACCGTTTTTTAAATCTCTTTAAAGTTTTCAATCTTCGACGCTAAGATATTAATTAATCAACTAGGTACCAATTTTGGGCGTTACGAGGGTGCTAATCCTTCCTCGTACGTAACCGACTCCTAAACCCGTTTTTCTGAATTTTGTGGACCAAAATTGTTGTTTTAATAAAATCAAATCGTTTATTAAAAACAACTACTTTTCGAGGTGACCCGATCACACTTCATTAAAAAAAGATTGGTGGCGACTCCCGTATTCATTTTTTTAAAATTCAAGTCGGCCCCGTTTTACAAAAAATGGTGTCAACAAGGTTAAACCAAGCTACTTTTAGCACTTATCAAATATCTCACACTTAAGTGCTTGCTTGTCCTCAAGCGAAAATCTCAACCCGCATTCAAGTTAACTTCCCTTACTTTATTGTTCTCGCCGACATTACAAATAATCATGCATTGGAAATTCAAACTAACATGATACTAAAGAATACAAGCAATCTAAGTAAAACAATTTAAGGCTTAAAAACATAGGCATCTCCCTTAGGTCAATAATTACATGAAATTCAAACTCAACAAAAATTAACACCCTTACGAAAGCTCACTCAAGCACTCAAGGTGTTTAAGGTTCAAGTAATGTGCACTCAACAGTCAAACAAGAGATGCTATTACCATAGGCTTTCTTGAAAATCAAATCTCCACCACTATAGAACGAGATGACACACCAATTAAGAGTTCCTTACTAGGTTGGAACGAGGATTAGGTTAAGGGTATAGAAAAGCTCAAAAAAGGTGGTTACAATCGAGAGTTGAATTGATAGATTACCAAACCAAAAGAATCAACTACTGAATTACAAGAATTTAAAAACAAGAAGAAATAAAGAATTGATGTGAGATTTTATACAAAATGTGAGACTAACGATACAAGCTCAGTTTTTATTTTATTTTCCAATTTTTTTTTTAGCAATGCAAATGATAAAATAGTCAAGCAACTAACCAAATCGAATCTCGGCAAAAATGATTTACAAAATTAATATGGTTCTCGGGTTACCATAAACGGGTGATAAGTGAACACAAAAAAATATAGATTAAGATCAATGGGGTTTACTAGGGGTAATTCAATGGGTAAAGTATTTAAAGGTTAAGCAGCTTAAATCCTACGTTTCTCTATCATCTCCATATATCAAATCAATAATGTGGTCTCGACATGTATAACCGAAGCAAGTTCTAGAATAACAAATCTAGTTGACATATTCACAACTGAAAAAAAAATGACCATGAAATAATAGATGTTCTATAGGCTCAAAAGCTCACAAAAAAATATGGTTTTGATGTCAAACTTGTAAATTTAAAATTTCAAGATAATGCTTCAGTTCAGGGAGACAACCTAAAATAATAGTTTCTGAAAACGACTTATCATGCTTGACTCTCTTGTGCCTTAAAGTATAAATAAATCAATGCATAAAAAATCGACAAATTAATCCCAAACAGAATCAATAAAAATTCTAAATTTATAAAAAAAATTAACTTTAATGTAAGGTTTGAGGAAATTACTTAAACACAAACAACAATTCAATGACTATATTGCATAAATATATAAAATCATCCCACACTTAAGATGTACATTGCCCTCAATGTACAAACAAAATTAGTCACAATAAGCAAAGTATCATAAGAAAAGGAGGAAGAGAACTGAAACTGCCCTGAATTTGGATGATTGTGTCAAAGTAGTGAAATTCGAAAACGTAAGAGATCCTAAATTAAGTACATAGTTCCGTGTACACTAATAATAGTTTGGTTTGATTCGCCTAATTTTGGTCCTTCAAACGACAAATTCCCATGAATTAACGGTTGGTATCAAGATTTGACAAGATTAACAAAAGATTTGGGCAAGAACCATAAAAGATTGATTAATCGAACAAAAGATTTATGTGGAATAATGATGTTACGGAATTAAGAGTCCTACTTATTGAAACGAATGTACTTACCGATCTTTGATGAAAATAAAGATGCTATTGATGTCAATTCAATTAGCGATGGAAAAACGATTGAACGAAGATGATTTGATTCGAGAAATAAAACAATCAATAGCAATAAGTTAAAAATATGGTGTAAATAAGAGAAAAAGAGAATAAAAAGAAACAAAATAGAACGGGGAAGGAAGATTTCTATTAGGAATTGAAAATGGACAATATGTGAATTCCAATTAGGAAAGAATTGGTTAAATACCTAGTTGCAAATCCTAGGGGCAGCATAGGTATTTTACCCAAATTTTTTGAAATTAAAAGGAAATGGATAGGGAATGGATAGGAGTTGAACTTGGGTCATTGGGGAAGATACTAACACTTCAACCATTAGGCCTTACGCCTATTTTTATTTAATTTAGACATTGAATCGTACATATGTTTTGGGGTGTGATAACTAGCGAAAAATAATAAAAATATGAGAAGGAAGAGGCTTGAACCTAGTATCTTTAGGAAAGGGGACTAACTCTTAACCATTAAGCCTAATTCATTTCTTATTTAATCATTTCAATTAACCCCTTATATTTCGAGGCGTGACAGAATCAGGTTATGTAACGCCCCAACAATCTTAGGTTTGCTGGCGTTAAATTTAAGCATAATTGAGTGCTTGGTTCAGTGGCTGAAGGCGTTGGGGTGTAAGGTGTGGGTCTTGGTGAAGGTGATTTTTTGTAGTTTTTGTTAATTGTTGTTCCAGGTTTAGAGATTGATTTAAAAAAAATCCTCCTCAAATCCCACGTTCCATCTTTTTATTATTATTTTTCTTTATTATTATTTTTTATTTCTCTCTTCTTCTCTCCTTCTAGCGTTATTCCTACATAGAAATTGAGTGATTTTATTTCTTTTTCTTTTGGATATCGTTTTGATCTTTGGCTTTACTTTTTGCAATTTTGGGTTGTTGTTCATTGGATCTTCGTTTTATCCTTTCTTTTGGCTGCGTCAATTTCACTCTTCATAGGTAATGTTCCAGTTAGTGCTTCAATAATTTAATTTGGGGTTTTAGGCTACAAAGAGGTTTGGTTTACTTGCATTTATTAATTATTTAGTTTGTTGTGTTTAGGTGAGGATCGTGACATATTTGGCATTCTTTCAACATCGTGATTTCGTGAGGTTACGGTTTGCTTAACGGTAAAGGTATGAATGTGTTTTGGTATATTGGAAGAATTCGATTCTTGATTATTTCGTTCATCAAACATTGCAATTAATATTTTTATTCGTCGTAATTAGGTATCGGGAGTCTTATGGTTACTTTCGCATAAAAAACGAACCTGGTGTGTACTCATAACACGAAAAATTGAGTTTCGGTGAAAGCCAAAAGTGGAGTCTGTCGACACTACATGGGTGTGTGGCTAGCTGTGTGGTTGGTCATATGCGAGACACGGCCATGTGATTGATGAAGGCGTGGCCGTGCACAAGACATGGTCGTGTGACAGTGTGAGTGTGGTCGTGTGGGCCACATGGTCTAGGCCAAGTTGGGCATGTGGGCCCACATGGACATGCCACATGGGCGTGTTGGCCCACATGGGCAATTGGGCCCAAAATTCTGAAATTTTCCCTAGGGTTGTACGGGTCGTTTCGATCGACTGTGGGCCTATTGTAGGGCTGGTAAGGGCTAACTAAACCCTATTTCATGTGATATGATATTCTGATAGACTGATTTGAGTAGGATACTATATGTATGTCTGACTTTATTGTTTAAGTATGTATCTATCTGTATACGAGCATGTTAAGCATGTTTACTTTGATATTTCTGCATTTGTATTCTGTATCTGTGTTTGGTGTGGGAATTATATATGTGGAGGAAGTGATCTGTATGACGACTCTTCGCCTATATTCTGGCAGTTTGACTGCATATCATCTGTTATGTGTTGCATCGACATTATATGGTGTGTAGGGATGGGTGGATGTTTTTAACCCCACATGGTGTGATGGGATAGACGGAGATGGTGTATAAAGGATGGGGGTAGGATTTTGTATACTGTTCTGTTAATCTGATTTTGATATCTGTATCTGTTATGGACTTAGGTCTGAATCTGTATCTGACTATATATGAAATATTGTGTATGTCGCATGACCATTTCTGTTGGGTTACACACCGAGTTTACGAAAACTCACATATGTTCATCTATTCTATTTAGGTAATCCACTGACATAGACGAGTCAGTGCGACGGAGGCTCAGTGGTGACCACTTGATGGGAAACTATTTTCATTTTTATTATTTAATGGTTTTTACTGAAATTTTAGGCTTTCGTGAGAGTTTTGTAATTTTTGGACTCTCCAGACTTTTTGAACTACTTGGTTTAAATTTTTCGTATAGTTGCGTTATAATTTCTAAACTGCGACGATTCGACAAAACGTCGATGTTACGCGAACAAAGGTTATTTTTGAAAACATGAGCGTGGTTTTGTTTTAAACGGTTTTTCAAACTTCCGTTGCGAAATAATTAGTTAACCTTAAAGGACAACATGTAACAGTTTCAGTAAATTATATAAATATGTTTTATTAAAACTTGGATGGTTTATCGAAGTATCATCGGTTTCTAAACCATTCTTCGTAACACTCCCGAATTCAGCCATAACGTCTAGGCCGGATTTAGGGTGTTACATGTTATTTCGAGAATGAAAATGTGGAACCTAGGCGAGCTAAAAGCGGGTTTGGTATGCTGCCTGAGACATGAAGATTTCTATTTAATAGAATAGTTTTATGTTTTATTTACCATTAAAATTGTTTAATGTTCATTAGAAAGGCGAAATAAATTTTTTTACAATAGCTCAATGTAATCTTTAGTACACTTTTGAAATAAAATAGTTAATTACTAGATTATATATTTTAAATAATTACAATGATTTTGAAAGTAAAATTTTAATAAAATATTTAATTATAATTTAAATAAAATTTTAACTTTGTTTGAAATATTAAAAAATTTTAAAAACTATTTTAAAAAACAAACTTGTTTAAAAATATTATTACCATAATATTAAATATCAATTTTTTAAATGCTAAAATTTTATATATTGTTTTAAATTTTAATATTATTTTAAAGTTCAAAATGTTTAGAAAAAATAATAATAATTAAAAAATATAATTAATAAGTAAGATATATGTAATAAACTTATATTGTTTAAAATTTTTTATAACATGTTACAAACATATTTAATTTTTTTATAATAGTAAATATTAACAAAATTACACTCTTTGCAATCAAAATTAAAAGTAAAATTACAAAAATTATTTCCAAAATTAAAATTAATTTTTTTTAAAAATAAACATTTCAATTAAAATGTATGTAAAATTTACAGGTTTTTAAAATATAATAAAAATAAATACATTTCCCATTAAATTAAATTCATTTAACATAAACATCAAAATACTTTTAAACACCGTTAAAAAAGTTTACGAAATTTTTTATTTCATTAAAATTTTAGTTATCAATTTTTATTTTTCATTTCAAAAGTATATTATGTTATTATAATTTTTATTTTTTAAAATTATAAGAAAATTGCTTCAATTTAAAATTATTTATATTTAATTATTTTAAAATTATTAAAATTTAATTTTTTTTATTTTTAATATAATATATCAAAAATAATGAATGAAATATTTATGTTATTATAATTTTTATTTTTATAAAATTCTAAGCAAAATGCTTCAATTTAAAAATATTTTATTCAATATTATAAATTGATTCTAATATTATCTGTTTGATTTAAGTTAAATATTTATTTAAATATGACCTACATTAAAATTTGACTTCAAAATAATTTTTTTAAAATTAATTTATTATTTTAACTATTAAAATATTTTAAATTTAATTAATACAGAATAAGACTTATATATATTTATACAGGAAACCTAACAAGTTAAAAGGATCATCAAAGCAAAAATATATCACAGATAGAACTAAAACCTAACTAATTAATTTGCAATAAAAACCCATCGTATAAATCCTTGTCCCCTCTCATGTCCTATGGACTCCTCATTCTTTTATGGCGTTTGTTCGATTCATTGTCTCGTAGAACGTAAAAGATTGAATATGATTTTTTTAATGGTTTAATGCACAGTTTAGTCCCTAAAATATACAATTTTTATATTTTAGTTTTTAAAGTTTTATTTGGCTCACATCAATCTTTAATATTATAAGATGTTCTAGTTTAGTCTTTTAGACGTTAAAAGCTAACTATCAAGATATCCCGCCAATCAGATGTCTACCTCGTGTCATAATGTCACACTAACATCATTAAAAAAACCTTAAAATTTTTAAAAATAGAAATATATATATTAAAAAATAACAAAAATATTAAAAATAGAAAAGCATAAATTAAAAAATTAAAAAAAGAATATAAAAATTTACTAATTTTTTTTTAAAAATATATTAGAAATTTTAATATTTTAATATTTTATAAATCAAATTTATTAGTTCTTGAACATGAGATCATTGTCACTTGAAAAGACACCACCTATAATTAGTAGATTTTTAGGTGATAATTTTGGATTATTTTTTCAAATTAACTAAATAATAAAAATAATGTTATTTCAATTAAACAATATTTTAAATAATACTTTTAATTATTTCAAATATTTTTTACTATCTCAATATAAATTATTTGTCTCTAGACCAATATATTAAGAACTGTTGTCGAGTGTTTGACCATTCTAAAGAACTTTGGTACAAAATAAATTGAGTATGTGCATGTGTCACAGGGCTAGAATTTTAGTTTGGCAAACCACACAGCCTTAGGCGATTCCTTTGTTTCAAATCCGCCTAAGTCAATCTTACTCTCGAAAGTAAGAATTTACAAAGAAAATTCTCTAAGGCACTGAAATAAAACAGAAGCAAACTATTAAGTGAAAATGCAAAAAGTGAACAAAAAAGTCACAAGAAAACTAAGCACACCAAGTGTTTGAGTAAATGCTCTCAAAGTGTTTCTACTACTTTGAAGAATTACAACTGAATGGGATGGTTACAAATGAGGAAAAAAGGCTCTATTTATAGTTGAGTTACTCCAAATCCAACGGTCTAGTTTAAAATACATCAGCGACTGAGATTAAAGGCAATCTACAGATTGATATTTTTAAGGGATTTTCGAAAATCCTCTAAGATTACAAAAATTCCCCCTGCAACTCTAGTTTTATTGGAGTGTTTGATATTGTAGATTGGTTTCTCCATGTGTTTCATGAATCAAGTCAATTCAAGTGGGTTAAATAGGTCTCATTTAATTAGTTGACCTCCCTAGGACATTTTGTGTGTAATAGTCCGGGTTTCGATTTGCGGCCCATAACACGCGGTGATGAATGAAAGAAGCTTACTTAGACATTAAATAGGGAGTCAAGTTACATAAAATATTACCAATAACACTGGTAAAGTACTAAAATTTGATATATTTTAAAATATTAAAAATTTGATATAAAAAATTATTCAATTTTCATTAAAATATTTTTGAAATAATTTTTTCATAAAAATTATTTTATTACAATATACAATTTTTATATTAATTTTTTAATATTTTAAACGTGATTAGCGAAGGTATATTTTATCTCAAGAAACGATAATTTTTACTATTTTAAAATTTTTAATAATTTACAATTTCTACTATTTTTTATTTTATATTTTTGAAGATTTTTTAGGTTGTTCCCGAATTATGGCATGGTTTTGGTGTCAATATATGGCATGTGACATTTTATAAATGGCTAGAATATTCCAATCATTTATTTTTAACGTCCAAAGGACTGAACCGAGAACACATGATAACGTTAGGGACTAATTTGAAAATGTCGAATAGCGCAAGAGACTAGAGTGAAAAAAAAACTTTAAGGATGAGAAAGAGAAAAAATGGATATGCTTTAGAGAATAAAGTGTGAATTAACCCATTTTTAAATATATAAAAAATTAAAAACTAAACATACTAATATTAAAATAAATATATTCCTGATTAAGAAAATTACTTAAAAGAACACAACAGATCTTCTGAGTATGTCTTGCCCCTGAATCCATGCATACATGTACTTTACTGAGTTAGGAATCACAGAATTGAAGTACATTTAAATTATTGCACTTTTTCCACTTTGTTTTTTTTTTCTCTAAAAAAACAAAAACCATTAATTAACTCTTTAAATTAGAAGCAGATGATTAATTTGGTCTGTTTTGGTGAATAATTTTAATTAATCTTGCCCACCTAACTAATTATGTTAATAAAATTTAGACACCCAACTTAATTATCTACTTATACCCATTTTCATATTACTTTAGCTTAGTAATAAAATTATTAAGACTCCATTTGATAGGGGAAAATGAGGAAATATTAAATAATAATTTAATTCTTCACATTTAGGGCATGAATTGTTTAAATCTAAGTAAATAAATGCATGGAAAAAAATTTATATATAAAACTGCAATGTTTATCAATTTAATGCATTTTTTAAGTTATAACTATGCAACTTATTATTACAAATATTAAATTAAATATTCATATAAATAATTAACTAATAAATGACATTTCAAATCTTATATGACATAATTTAAAATGAAAATTTTAACAAAAACTGAATATTGTAAAAATAAATGTTTTGAAACTCCTAGTTTTGATATTCTCGAAGTATTTACTGAAGTTTTATCGTTTACTGTTTCTTTTTTCTTTTTCTTTTATCGTCAATTCTACTTTATTTTTAGTTTTTACTTTTAAAAGTTGTGTAATAACATTTTATTTTATTTTTTAAATTTAATCACATAAGATTTGACTTGTTATTAAACAGTTAAAATAATGGTTTTAATAATGAATGAATCTAATTGGCATAACATCAATAATTTAGGATGTGATTAGAATGTTTTAAATTTTAGAGACTAATTTAAAATGAGGGTCATAATTTGAGAATATTTAATGTAATTAGTTTATTATTGTTACATATGAAATATATAGTTATATATTTTTATTTGGAAAATTATACCACACACAACTTATTAAGTTTTTTAAGATTTCATAAATTGAATTGAGAATTTTACATATATCTTATATGTAACAAATAAAATTCTATAAAATTTAAAAACGTTTCCAATGGTTTTTATATTTTACTCAAAAGGATTGAAAGTGGGTAATTTATACGAACAAAATATTAAATATAATAATTTATTTAAACAAAGGGCAATTTACCAATACCAGAGTCGCCATCTCGTCCTGGTAGCTAAGTGCGACAACCATACGTCAGTAAAATCAAAGGCACTCAAGCCTTAAAACCCTCTCTCTTCCTCTAAACTGTAAGTATAGAAAAGGTAAGAAATCTTACCAATTCCTTAGATTCTCTATTCCCAAACTTCAAATATCATGATCTCTGCTCCATGTAATGTTCTCCTTAACCTTTTCTTCTTCGGAGCTACTAAAGAAAACAGTGCAAATGAGAAGGAAATCATAAACAAAATTGAGAGGAATTTCTTTTAGTAAGGATATCCCCTCTCACCTAAATATATATATAACTCCTCTTACACAATCTTCAAATCTCTATTAGACATCCATCGATAATCATAGTGTCTCCCACTATGGAATCAACCGGTTTCATCTTAGCCAAACCAGAATTGAAACTCAACTAATTGCCCAGTAGCCACTAATTTTTTTAAATTTCCCAGTAAAGCTCGCCAACTTCTGTTTTTATTCAATCAGCTCCTATTTTCTTCTTTAAATTCGGGTCCTTAAGAGAACCGGGTGTGACATGTTGCTTACATGGGTTTATCCCCAACATAAACGACAAATGAAATAATCAGAATATAACCATACAAAACTCATACATAACAACTGCACAAGGTGTGACCAAAAACTCACACATAACAATTTTGTATGGTGAAATTTGAACTTGAATATTGAATGACAAAGCTTCTGCATTTGTCAACAATGACAAAGTTAAATGAAAATTCTTGGTAAATTGGCTTTTAGAATTAGTATAAATGATTGGTTTGCTCATTTTTAACTTCACAAGTATGACATGTTATGTATTTGTTCTAATTCATTTTATATTTTGGCATAAAGATAAATTTAGCTCTTAATGTTTACTCATTTTGTCATTTTGCCCCTTTTTTGTCATTTTGGCCATTAACCTTTAAAATTTAGTCAAATTGCTTGCTTTTTATGAAAAAATTGATTGAGGTATTAAAATTTTAATGGCATTAATGTAACCACTAGTGTGGCAGTTAGACTTGTCCATGGGCTGGGCCCAAAAAAAATTTTCGGCCCGACTCTTAGGCCCGGGCCCATCCCGGCCCGAAATATGGGCCTGAAATTTTTTCCAGGCCTGACCCGGGAAAAAATAATAAGCCTGAGCCCGGCCCGGCCCATTTTTTAAACGGACCTCGTTTTTTTGCCCAAGCCCATATTTCGGGCCTATATTTTTACCCGAACCCTCCCATATTTCGGGCGGGCCATCGGGCCGGGCCGGGCAGCCCGGCCCATGGACAGGTCTAGTGGCAGTCCACGTATAATTCATAAAAATTCAAAAAAATAAAAAATATTTAAAAATAAATAAATTTGAAAAATAATCATACAAACTTTTAGAAAATCTATCCACATTAGCAGTGAAGTATACGTAAAAAGTCACGAGAGCTGCCACGTCAATGCCATTAAAATTTTAATAGTTTAGTCAGTTTTTCCTTAAGAAAAGCAAACAATTGAACTAAAAATTAAAGGTTAAGGGTCAAAATAACTCAAAAAAAAAGAGAGAATAAGAGTCAAAATGAAAAAATAAGTAACATTAAAGGGCTAAATTTATATTTGTACCTTATTTTTTAAAATATTACCTAATGACTTATGGTATTGTCTTATTTTTGCTTCTAGAGTGTTTTTTTTAACACCAAATAAATTTCTTAATACAAATTGTACTATGATTGTTATACTAATTTGTATTTAATGGTTTGTGTATTTTATAATTAAATAAAAATTAAAATATTTTTATTAAATAATACTTTGTGTTTGAACAATTTTGGTACATGAAAATATATTTAATATGAATATATACCTAATATTTCTTAATCCTTTTGACCATACTTTCATATTTATGTGGTTATATATCTAACACAAATGAGGGAGAAAATGCTTTAAAAATAAAATATCTGAATAACATACGAGTAATTGTAATATTTGAGTTTTTTTCTCATCATATGTGTATGTTGTGAGTGGACTTTATTCGTTTATTTCTGAATTAGTTTGGCTTTTGTCTATTTCTTCGTGTGATGTGTATTGTATTTGTTGCATTCTACATTTAGTTAGATAAAACAAAATTTTGAGTCTAGTGGATCCTCACACGTGGCAATAGGATAAGGTATAACTCTGAAACGCAAACATATAATTATGCATGATGAGTTTTAAACTCGAGTATTTAAGACAAAGACCTTAGCTTTTACCAATTGTGTCAAGACTCATCTAAATGTAATTTAAAAAAGGGTTATGATGTAATTTATCTCTAAATTTGTCCAAAAGTACCTAGTTTGTACTTAAATTCTTTTTGTCCTAAACATTGTCCCAATTTGTTAATAGCAATAATTTTTTAAAGATTAACATGTAATTTGCCTTTTGAACTTGTCCAAAAATACCTTAGTACCTCAGTTTTTTCAAAAAGTACTTAATTGCTATCTGAACTTGTAAAATAAATTATATTTTTAAAATTAATTTATATTTCTTAAAAAAATTTTAATTTTTAAATTTATATTCGCGTTCATCAATATCATGTGAGTACAAACTAACGAGGTTAGCACAAAAGTATTCATCTAAATAATGGAATACAAATTTAGGCATTAATTAAATAAAAAAAACCCAAGTATTAATTTAGGCAAATTCAAGAGACAAACTAAAAAAAAACCATTTTTATCTTCAGCATGGCGAATGTACTTTTGGTAGCGTTGCACGTGAAAAATCGAAATTACAGCATAGCAAAATAACGACGATCACTTTTCACTATTACTATCGTTATTTAATATCCAACTGTTACAGCTACTGCTACTCTTGCATTAAATTTAATATTTTTTCTTTTTAATTTTCCTTAAATATTATTATAAAGGGGGACCGCACGACTTGTGGTTGATTTCGATAGGTGGTGGACTGGTGAGGAATCTGTGAATGTTCTCTTAGAAGTCGCAGGCCAAGGGAAAGTCTTCCCTTTCCAGATTCGGAACTTAATTAATTTATTTTATTATTTTAGCATTTTTATATTAATAATGTTTTTTCCTTATCCTAGAAAAATGTTTTTTTCTTGAAAATCACAAATGAATTTTATTAATTTAAGACAATCTAATAAGTTTATATTTGAATTGTTTAGACAACCGTATTTTCTTTTTCTATTTCCCACACTTGGGTATGATAATGGTAGCAGTGAAGTGGAGGTTCTCACACCGAAAAAGGTCAATAAAATCACAAGTTTCCCTCTCATTATCATTTCCCTAAAACCAAAACATGTTGACTTCTTTTTATGCAGCAAGACTTTCGTGATACAATCCCATTTATCATTCATACATACCTACGTGTATATATATATTAGATTATATACATGCACGACAATATTAAATATGGTAATACTTGAGTTATTAAAAACTAATAATATTTTAAGTTATATTTTAGTTAATTGCAGGTGGAGTTTTTACAGCGTCCTAAAAAAAATTAAAAATAAATTAAAACAAGCATGTGTCATTTACTAAATCTTTGCTTATGGAGTTTAAAAAACTCTCCTAAAAGTAGACAAAATGTTGACCCATATATTTTTAGATTTTATATGAAAATATAAAATTATCCTAATATCTATCACTTCATAAAAATAAAATTAACTCGATAAAATTTTAAATATTACTATAGATATAAATATCCTACAAAGGAAAAAAAATGCTACATTTAGGGATAAAACAACGTTGATGAACTATATCAAGCATAACTACACATGTACCTATAAATACAATCCTAAATAATATAAAAATAAAATTAAACTAAAAATCATAATATATTTAAATTAGAGTCAGAATAAATTTGAATACAACCTCCTCAAAATTAAAATTCTCATAATTTCTTTTTCAAAATATTCTCATAATCTTAATCTTGACATTTCAACAAGTTCATTGGTATTTACGGATGATATTTTTAAATAAGATGGATCAATTTTGTTCATTATTCCTTTTTCCGATGTTTTGGATGATGGGTTTATCTCTTTTTATAAAACACAATAATACTTTAAAATTATTAACTATATCTCTTAGAATTAATTACTTACCTAAACTAAAAAACTTAATATCAGTGAACAAAGCTTTTGATTTCTGGTTTTTTAATACAATTTTTATAGTCTTAACAAATTCATTTATTATCGTTTAATACAGTAAGTAAACAAAAGTTTTCATATCACATAATTAAAAAATTAAGCCAGTAATCATCATATCACAATGATTTGTATTTTACTCTATATATATTTCTCAAATTGGTATTTATACTTTATCTATAATAATAAATTATAATAAAAAAACAACCATCAACTAGAGAGTTCATAAAGAAACATCAAAGGTTAATTACATTTTGTTAAGATTAAGAGATCCCAAACTTTTTCAGATTCCCAAAAATGAAAGATTTAAACCCTAGAGATATAACCCAAACTTTTTTTATTTCCCTTTTTACCCCAATAAAGCTTGAAATGATATGAAGGCAAGGGAGATGAACAAAGAAGGAAAAAAAAAATTATAACAAAAGAAAATCTTAGAAAATTGAAGGCAATTCCATCATCTGATCAATTTCTTCGACTTGAGCTGCAGAAGAACTCTCATCCAAAAGCCACTTCTCAAGAAACGATAATGGAGGATTACTGTTGTTATTATTATTATTATCATCAATATTATTGTTATTGTTATCAGCTTTTTGCTTCCTTTCTGGGTTAATAATCTTTTCACCAGAATCTTGAAAAGTAGCCTTTGAAGTAGATTTCTCCATTAATGCAACATCCTTCATGTTCTCAAACGATAGTATCGATTCCAACTGATCATCTCCATGAGAAATCAAATCACAGTTTGCAGCAGCTGAACAACTCCCAATGCTGTCGCTGTTGTTGTTGTTGTTGTTGTTAATCTTGGGTGACGATCTCATCCAACCTTGAAGAAGACGAGATATATTCTCGGTGCTTGAAGCATATGAAGAGGAGGTTTGGTTTAGCTTAAGATTACTTGAACCAGCTCCAGTCTCACTTTCTGCGAAATCTAAGCTCTTCTCATCACCCGCCATTGAAGGAGGCTCCATAGCTGACTGAAACTTCCTTAGCTTCTTCTTCAGATGGGTGTTCCAGTAGTTCTTTATGTCATTATCTGTTCTTTGTGGTAAATACGATGCTATGGCTGCCCATCTGTAACCAAAAACAAACAAAATCATTGCATAGTATTCAAAGCAAAACAAAGATAAAACAGCGAAGATGATCTCGAAATCTGATAATAAGAAAAAGATTTGAGGATTACTTGTTACCCAGTAAGGCTTGCAAGTGAATAATCATCCCTTCTTCATGAGCAGTGAAGTTGCCTCTTTTGATTCCTGGTCTGAGATAATTAGTCCATCTAAGTCTGCAACTTTTGCTGCATCTCATTAACCCTTTTGAATACAAGCAAAAACATATTCTGAATCAGCCAAAAGAACGCATGAAATTCATTTTATCTTCTTGATTGAATTGATCGATATCAAATTGTAAAAGGGATAAGGTAAAAATACCAGTATTGGTAGGGACTGATCTCCAGTTTCCAGGACCATGTTCTTGAATGTAAGAGACGAGGATGATATCTTCTTCAGGAGTCCATGGACCTTTCTTGATACCTACTTTATCACAGCATGGAGGTCTTCCCATGGCTTCCTTTGCTTCTTTTTCTCTTCCCCCCTCCCCCCTCTTTGGTTTTCAGTTATGGAGCTTTCAAATAGTGCCATAGCCATGTGAGTGACATATATAAAGTAGGGAGAGATAAAGCCTCAATGAAAAATTATGGTCTAACTTAGAGGTCTTATTAGCCGGGTCGGGTCGAGCCGGCTTGATGTTCAGTTCCAAAAAAAAATTATGTCTAAATCTGACCCGCTCATTTAGATCAATTTTACTATTAATAAATAATAATAATAAATTTATTTAAATTTAATTATAATATATATATAGGATGAGTATTTGGTAGACTAACAGCGTTTTTTTTATTTCACAATTAATATTAAAAAATTTACATGTGCCTCTTTTCTTTTAATATATATTTTTATGAATTTATTATACTATGTAAGACACTTATTAATCACTGATCCTACTTGTAGAATTTTAAAACATACTAAATATTTTCTCATATAAATATTAATATATTTTTTTTTAAATGGTAAAATGAGTTAAATCAATTCGAGATTGAAAAACATAAAGCCAAACCTAATACATAGCTTGAGAGTAATTTGAGAATTTGAGCGAGTGAAATTAAATTTTTATTTATTTATTTAATTTTAAAATAACTTTATTTTAAAATTTAACTCTGATTTAGTGAGAGTATAAAATTGAGATTGTTTTTATTTTTTAAAACAAATAAATTTAATCAAATTAAACTCGAGCTTAGAATAGAAAAATAATCCAATTCAAATTTAACTTGTAGTTTAATTTCAAATATTTTATTCAATTCGAGCTAGAGAGAGAAAAGGTTAGAGGAGGTGGTAGAGAAAGAGCTGCAAGTAGCAAGAGAATCCTCATCTCCATTTACTTAATGTTGTGCCATAATTGTTAGTTAGCATCTTACTGGATTCTCTTGCATGACAAGGGAACCAATCTTTTTTTTTTCTTATAGCGATTACTCTCTAACAAGCTTAATGGAAACTCATCTCAATAGATTCAAATAGTTGGATTTTTATTTCCAATCAAATTTCGTGCTGTAAATTTAAATTTATACATTGTTAAGGGTCTAACTTTTTCTTAAGAAATTTTTTAAGTCATTTGCTAAGTAGTTGACTCGATTTTTAAATGAAGGTATTGTGTTTGAGGTATTTATGCTCGGTTTTAGTCAAGTGGTAGTGTTCTTACCCACTAATGCCATTTAAGGGTATGAGTTCAAATCCCACCTAGGCCATATGCTACACGTTTTCTGTTGGGAATGTGCCCATATTGTAGTAAACATGTAACTATTTTCTATTTACTTGAACGATGAATAAATAAAGTTAATTTCACATTGCACTATTATTTCTTTTGTATTTATGTCTTTTATATTTTGCATGCATAGCGAAATTGTGACAAGCAAATATTAGTTCATTGATTGTCTAAAGTTCAAACTGAAGATAAGTGGCATTGTAAAGAACATTTACATTGCGAGAAAGGCAACTTACTTCAGTATAAAAACTAAATGAATTTGTAATCCCGTAAAAGAATCAAAGTGAGCATTTGATTCAAATACTGAGAAGGATTATTATATCGTCTATAATTCCAATTGGGGGAATGGCTAGTCTTAGCTATCGGAGCAGTTGACTCCACGAATAGAGACATAGATGTATTCATTGGTAGAATGATACATTGGACTGGAGTCAAGATGAATTAATTCTGAATCCGTGTGCGAATTAATTCACTTGTGACGTTCATGGTGTGATTTACCTAAATCCTGAGTTAGTCACTAACCATGCGTATGCAACTCATGTGCTTTGATATAAGTGGAGGCTTATGCTCTAAAGATGATCGAGCTCATAGCCAGTATGTTAGGTACTGACCTGTGTATGGCATGGCTTTACTAGCAACAGTGGAATTCATAGCTCAATTAAAGAGTTAATGATAACCTCTCATTAGCATTGTGTGGATTGATAAATATGGAACGTGGCCACGAGTTGCTCATTCTTGAACGAGCAATTTATCATAGTCATCTGTTGACAGTGATCATATTAATTATTAAGAAGACACAATGGTGACAATGAGATAAAATAAGATTGTATTGAGTGAACAGATTTAACTCAAAGGAATCAAGGATATCATATGAGGGTAACACACACATGATGAGGTCATTGGACAAAACAGTTGGATGAATTGTTTTCGTAAAGGGTATACAATAAGGAGTTTTCAATCATGATACTTCTTATGGATTGACTTCATGATTAAGTAATTGCGAATTATCGGAACGATGTTTCTGGATATAATTGCAATCACTAGAGCCTAATTGTATATGTTCGATTGGTCCCTCCGCTAGCTCAACAAAAGCTCGACCGGACTGCATTTGAATCAGAAGAAAACTCTAGGACTTTGGAAATAATTTAATTGAGTCGATTTATTCGATGTGGAATTAAATTAGGTGGTCGTGAGAATTGTTTAACTAGAAAATTTGATTAAAGAACTTTCTTGAAAAATTAATTTGGAAAATCTAAGTGGTTTTTGGAAAAATTAATTTTGATCAAGTAAAATTAAATTAATCAAATCAATTAAAATTAAAATGATATTTTTTAAAATTAATTTTCAATTCAAATAATTGGCCCAATGGGTAATTGAACTTGAAAATTGGACCTAGGATCGTAAATTGGGCTCGGGAGCCCAAAATCAAGACTAAGACCCAAAAATCGGTCGAATCGGGCCTAGTATGTGAAACTGGGCCAGTGGTCCAACCGGTGGCTAGATCAGACCGGTCGGATCGTCATTGACCCGGACCGAACCAACAGTAGTCGAACCAGCTCAAGGTGCCATAAGATTGTTGCTCCTATATCACCAAACACGGCGGTGCCGGTGGCTGCGGCGGTGGCGTCCTGGTGGCCAGCAGCGGTTGGTCGTCGGTGGTTGAGCAGTGGAAGAGTTACACTCCTACTGAGGCTTTACTAGAAAATTTAATTTCAGATTAATTATTCCAAGCTTAATGGAAACTCATCTCAATAGATTCAAATAGTTGGATTTTTATTTCCAATCAAATCTCGTGCTGTAAATTTAAATTTATACATTGTTAAGGGTCGAAATTTTTGATATGTCATTTGTCAAGTAGTCAACTCGATCCTTAAATGAAGGTATTGTGCCTGAGGTATCTATGCTCGGTTTTAGTCAAGTGGTAGTGTTCTTACCCACTAATGCCATTTAAGGATATGAGTTCGAATCCCACCTAGGCCATATGCTACACGTTTTCATGGTGGATTGGGCGCTCTTGCAAACCCTATAAATCCCTTTGGGTTCTCCTCGAAGTCATAAGACAAAACTTGTGGCTAAAACCAAGCATAGACACCTTGAGCACAATACCTTTGTTCGAGGGCCTAACCGATTGCTCAATAATGACATTTCAAAGACTTTTTCCAAAAAGAGAGTCAACCCCCCGACTAACTAGCCAAGTGGTACCATTGCTGCAAAAGTAAGGCGTATATGCCTAGGTTGGTGGTTTAAACCCTCGTAGGCGCAATATGTTAATATTATGTACAATAATGACACTTCTCTCGTGAGCTTGCAGATCCTCCACCAACCTAAATTTTGTGAACCCCTTTGGGCTCTCCTCAGAGTACGGGAGACAAAACCCCTACGGGAACAATACTTTAGGTTAAGGGTATGAGATACTCCCCTCAACAAGCTTGTACTTTAATTTTAAATTTAGACATATATTTTTTTAACACCAAAAAAATTTATATTCCCTTTTTTTAATGATACAATGATAAATTTAATCCTCAATGTTGACATTTTCTATCAATTTTGGCCCTTATTATTATTTAGTTAAATTTAGCTTTCAACCTTTCTTAAAAAGGGGTCGAGTTTAACCATCAACCTTTTAAAAAGAGTTGAATTATTTTTACAGAATATTGATTGAAATGTTAATTTTTTAAACATGGTAGCTTACGTGGCAATTGGCAAGTACTTTATGCTTTTTTTCGATTTTTTATGAACTTTTTATATTTTTTTATTTATATTTATATTTATAATTATTTTTAATATGACGTATAAGACAAATAATGTCATGTTAGTATAAAGTATACGTGGATTACTGTATAAGTTTCCACACTAACAACATCAAAAAATAATGTTTTAATCAACATTTTCATTAAAAAAGTAATTTAATTTTTTTTAAAAGTTAAAAATCAAATTTAACTAAAAAATAAGAATCAAATTAACAAAAAATATAAACATTAAAGACTAAATTTATCTTTATACTTTTATTAATTTAATCATAAATATCGCATAATCGGGTCTCAATTTATATCATCTTTTATTTCCTTTCCACATATCTATACTCTATACATAAAGTAAATGCCGTAAGGCATTCCTTGTATGACTTGTTCAAATATACACTCTTTTTTCTTTTTCATTTTAAGATTAATTTTAGATTTGGTTCTTATACTATTTTCAAATTTAAAAATTGATATTTATATTTTAATTTTTATATAATTTAGTATCTCATCCTTTATAATATCATTAGTTAGTTTAAATATTTTAACCTGATTAAAATATAGACGTGAATTTTTAAGAATAGGTAACACCATTAAATTTTTTTGTTAAATTCAGATTCATTACACTATATTTTTTGTTACATAGCTACCAAATGATTTAAATAAATATGTCACAAAAAAGAATTTAATGGAAAAATTTTAACAGTGTTAACAACTAGATATGAATTTTTAAATTAAAAAGTAAATGGACTAAATTTATAAAAATAAAAGCACGAGGATTAAAGTTCAAATGTATGACTTGAAGCATATATTGGCCTTCAAATTTTTACTTTATAATTTAATCCAGAATGATAATTAATCTAGCGTGAAACGTGAATAGATGATTGTGAATTTAGATGATTTATTAATATAGATATTAAATTTATTATTTAAAATAAATTTGAATATGAATTTTGGTCACATTTTTATTTGAATAGGGTAATTTATCCAAAAACCTCTTCACTTATAAGAATTAGTTGTAATGTCATGTTTTCTGCACTTAATATTTTTACATGTTGATTTCATTTCAGTGCATAACATATTTTTATAATTTTTTGAACAATATATTTACTAATTAAATGAGAATTCATTAAATTTATATTTAAAGTTATTTATTTTGAAAAAAAAAATTGAGAGAATAAAACAACATTTTATAACTAATGAAAATATTAATTAATCAGATAAAATAACTTATCGTTCAAATATTAGTCAAATTTTTACCTACAATGGACCATTATTTTACTACTCCATTGTCTTTCACATATCATTAACAATTGTGTAAGTATTATGAAAATAAAATAATAGTAAAACTATCGAATATCGAATAATAATAATAACTAAGAGTGTCAAATGATAATGAAAATCATATTTATTTTTCCGGTGGAAACAAAATATATTAAATAATGCTAAAATATGAAGTTTCTAGTAATTCCTTGAATGTTATTTGACTGAAAATGTCTTGTTAATGCATATATTTATTATGCTAAACTATAGTTCTAATTGGTATATAATTCTAATATTAATTAAGTGATAATTAAGTTAAAATAATAAGTGTAATTTAATATGGTTCTGAAGCTTAATTAAGTGATAATAGCTATTCATTATAATTATAATTATTTTATGTAAATAATTTGTTATGAACATAAAATCTATTAATTAATTTTATGTTCAAGATTAAATAGAAACATTATTGATAAAATAACTATAATTATTTTTATATTATATTATTGATTTTATAGATTTAAATAAGAAAACCGATTGAAAGACTAATATGTCATCTATTTAGTCTTAATGGGGAGATCTTGTTTGGAGTATTGGGGCTAATAACCCCTAAAAGATAAAGACATAGATGTATCTAACTGTACTGACTGTACATCGAACAAGACCCAAGTAGAATAGATACTATATTCATTTATGGATTTACTCACTTGTGACGTTCATAATGTTGTATACCGTAATCTAGAGTGGATGATGGACTATGTATGCGTGACTCGTATACTTTGATGTAAATAAAAACCTGAGTTCAAATAGATAAGGAACCGAAAATTGGTACGTTGAGTGTATGATTTCTATAATATGTAGTATCATTCCGCAACTGTGGAATTTATAACTCAACTAAAGGGTAAATAATATCATCTCATTTGTATTACATGATAGATGAAAAGAAAACATGGTTAGGAGTTATTTGTTTTTGTGATAAATTATTTAATTACTAATTGATAGTGATCAACTTTTTATAAAGGAAGATGTAATGGTTACCATGAGATAAAATAGGATCACACTAGAAGAATAAATTTATTCCAAAGAGAATAAGGATATCTTATGAGGGCAACACACTTTTGGCAAGGTCATTGGACGGACACTTATTAAGTAGTTTTCGTAATGTTATATAACAAGGAAGAGCTCAATTACAATACTTTAGTAACTTCGTGATTAAAGAAGTTTATGATTAACAGGCGAAAAGCCAGAATTTAATTATAAATCATTTAAGCCCTAATTATATATGTTCAATTAGTCCTTGAGCTAGCTTGAAATAACCATAAACGAATTGCATGTAGACCAATGAATGGAAATGAATAAAAACAATGAAGTAAGAGAAATAGATCGCATGAATCATTATCTGTAGTGAATGCGTTTTCTTGCTAATTACAAAAATGACTTGAGAATTAATTTAAGGTATTTTGAATTATTATTTAATTATAATTAAATAATTGAAGTTTGAATATGGAATTAAATTATTTATGCATTATGAGATTTGTTGAATAAGAAAATTAAATATATTTCCTCATAAATTTTATTATGGTAAAATTTTTATGACTTTAATGGAAATAAAATTGGGTTGAGAAAATTGATTAATTAAGAAATTAATTTAGTTAATTTAATTATTTGATTAAATAATATTTATTTTTGGTAATAGAAATAAATATTAGTTTAATTAAATTATAAAGTGTTAGGTCAAAAGTTCAGAAAGCACGTATAATTGTACTCGATACATGAGAGTCCCAATTTATTCTTTGTGTAATCACAAAGGGTGACACAACCCTAGTAAAATTAAAGGGAGTGTGCCACCCCCCACTCCTCTAGTTATAGTAGGAGTCGTATTCTCTATTAATTAATATTATTTATTAAGGACTTATTCAATTAGAACTCTCGTACTTCTTCCTATAAATAGATAGCACCGGTTGACCTAAAAATACACTTCATGTATTATTCATATATCGTTATTCTGTTAGAAAGTAATAGTAATTTATTTATTAAGAATAAATTCTATTTTCTAGAAACCATGAGTTTTATTGGTTTATAGAGAGAGAACTTACTTTCCTACTAAAGTAAGTAAATTGTTTATTTTTTTATGTTTTAATTCGTGTTGCTCGAGCCCACACTCGATGTAATTGATTGTACGAGAATAGCGGAGAAGGTCATACATTTGAAAGCCAAGATCAACTTGAGTCCGCCTCGCACAAAGCACAAGTACAATTTCAGTTCAGGGCTTATTACTATAAATATCACAAAAAGATTCAGCTTTAAGAAATTTTTTAAACTTTCGTTGTACCAATAATAACCATTTTTTAATTGTTTTTTCCAACATATATTATGTTATTTTATAAATATATGACCAAATTAAATAATTTCATATTAGTGCACTATAATATTAATTAATATTACTTTTATTATTATTGTTACATAATAATACTAATAAATAATTTTTAATGCCAATTTAGTAATATAATTGACAATTAAGAGTATTCTCACCAGTTCAAAATTTTTTTTAAACTCATATTTATATATAGATAGATAGACAATAGATTTGATTATCCAAATCAAATAAAATTCTTGATTGTCAATAAAATCTTAACTTGATTAGTAGTATTGTTTGTTGTTAGTATAATAACTTTGTTCATGCTTAAAATTATATTATAAAATAAATCCAAAAAGGTAGGAAAAGATCTTGACTCTATTAAATAAAATACTTAAATTCTTTTTAGACTCTCTTAAAATTTAGTAATTCAAATTAACTTTTTTAGGATAAAATTTTTAGCTCTCCCTTACAAATATATATATATATATATATATATTATCCCAAATCCAACAAAAAAATTCCGAGCTTTTTTAGTTAAATAAAACTTGAAAGGTTTATGATTAGTTTAATAAATGTATCAAAAATAAATTCTTGATTTTATATTTTATAATATTATTTTTTGATAAAATTTTGAGGATAATTTGTCAACTTATCAATTTTTAATAATAAAAAATGGGGTTAGGAATTGGAATTGAGCAAATCAAAAAGTAAAAAAATTAAATCTACACAGATCCATAGGTACATAAACTATCTTCAGAATTTACCATTTTTTGTATAATTACAATATGAGAAAGGCAATTAGGCCTGTTCATGGGTGGGCCACTCGGCTCGTGGGAGGGTTTGAAAAAAAATATAGGTCTGAAAAATGGGTTTGGACAAAAAAATAAGGCTCGTTTAAGAAATGGGCCGAGTTTTGGGTAATGTATTTTTGGCCCGGGCGCACTAAAGGAAAAAAAATATTTTTTTATTATTATTTTTTTTATTATTTTCTCCCTATTTTGTTACCATTTTACTATTATGTTGCTACTATTTTGTTGTTATTATTTGAATATTGTATAAAACTTATTTTATTGTTAATTTTGTTATTATTTTAAAGACATTTGTTAATTTTGTTATTATTTTAGAGGCATTTGCTTGTTAAATTGCATCTATCTTAGTGTTATTTAAGTATACATATTTTTTTAAAATTTATTTTCAAATTGTTGGGAAATATTTATTTTGATGTTTTTAATATTTTTAGCCCATTTTTTGGGTCGGGCTAGGGCCGAGCCTAGCAAACGGGCCTAAATTTTTAGTTGAGCTTAGTCCGACATGACCCATGCATACCTCTAGAGGCGATAATTCGTGTACTTATATTATATTTTACATCATATTTAAGATATTTACTATTTTTTTTGTATAATATATATTAGTGTAGTTCTTGACTCACACTTAGCATTTGATTAAATATTTTTAGGCTAAATTATTGAGTTAAAAATTAAAATTAAAATATGCTCCAAGTTTTGTACTGTGTGTATTTGAAATTTAATCTTCATGTTTTTATTTTTAAGAATTTAGTTCCTCTATTTTTTTTAATTTTAAAATTCAGGTCTAGTTATTAACATCGTTAAAATTCTTTTGCTAAATTCACTAATGTGATATTCTAAAGCTAAAAAATTTCTCACTTGGTAGCCATGTGAGAAAAAAATAGCATTATAATAAACCTAAATTTAATAGAGATTTTTAAAGGTGTTAACAATTCTTAAACTTCTTGTCAGCATTTTAATCAAAATAAAATATTTGGTCTTTGTAACAAAAAAATATTTCGATTAACTATCGACACTATGAATGTTGAGGTACCAAATTATATAAAAAAAATTAAACCATAAAAACTAAATATCAAATTTGAGTGCAGTATAGCGATCGATATTGAAATTTTACTATTTCTATATAATCTAAAAAAGAAAGGGACCAGAATTAAAATTTAACCATTCTATTAATAATGTAAAAGAACACCATGGAGACCGTGTCATAAAAGGAAGACCTATAGTATGTATCTATATACCTATATATAAGGACCTTCCTTGTGCTAACACGTGGCACACACTATCATATGCTTTCTTTTTTCATTTTACAAAAATGGGTAATTTCCAGATTTGGTCATTTCAATATTCTTAAATTTAAAATTTAATCCTTATAGTTTAATTTCTAATATAATTTGATCTCTACATTTTTATAATGTTGTTAATTAGTTCAAATAATTAATATCATTAAATTTTAAATTAAAATATTATATGATTATATATAATTTGAAAACAAATTTTTAAATCCAAAATGTGGAGGGATTAAATTCATAAAATAAAAGTAGGACTAAATTCCAAATGTACGAAGTGTACAGACTTAGAGTCATGATTGTTTGAATTGAGACAGACCGGTGGGTATCAAGAACTGGCTAGGGTATCAAATCGATAGACCCATAAATCGATAGAACCGGGTTTTTTTTTATAATTTTTAACGACTTATTTAACCAAATTGTACAAGTTAATGGCCTGAGCAATCCGACCCTTGATCCAATTCGAAAAACCTTGTTAGATTATATTGTAATTTTTAAATTTTTACTCTATAATTTAACATAAACAAATAATCAATGTAACGCGGAAGTACAAAGATGACATCTTTCATTAATAAATTTACACTGATGATATAATTATTCAAATTTTGAAAAATTGAGGAGCTGAGTTGGTTAGTTAACTTATACTGAATTTCTTTTTATATAATAAGAATATAATGGTATATTAAATTCATATTTGGTTTATTTTAAAATGAATGGGCGTAACATAAATATTGATTTGAAAGAGCAGAGTCGTAGGCAATTGAGTTTCCACCCCACTTCTTTGCACATATTTATGGGAAATTATTTTATGTTTACAAAGGAGGCTTAATTAATTGGTAATAAATAACTTATCCATCTACCATATGGAACATTTTAATGTAATAAATTTTATTATTTAATTGTGTACTAAAAGATCATTATTGGGCCGGGCCTAACATAGTTCTTCTTGATTCGGGTTGTACCCAATGCCAATAGCTACCTACCTCTTCATTTAAATTTTTTTTTAAATTAATTTCAGGCAAAAATAAATAAACAATAAAATTCAATTTGATTGAAAAAACATAAAGAAAGAAAAATGGCTTACTTATTTGCCTGTCTGCACATCACCATTTCATATATTTATGTTCTTGCCTTAAATACCTCTGAGTAAACTCCCTTATTTATTTGTTTGTCCATCTATAATTATGTCAAGCTTACTCCTTCTACTTGTATAGAATTTTATATTTACCCCTATTATTTTAAATGTTAAAAATTAAGTCCTCTTACTTTATTTATTTAAAAAATCTCGCTCTAATCATTAAAATTATAAATATTTTTCTTAAAATTTGTCAACTTAGTATTTTAATTAAGCGGTCCTCATATGACATGTCAAGGGCGATAATGATTAGATTAGAATTTTTAAATTTTAAAGTACAAAAACAAAATCTCAAATTCCATACGATTATAGAGGCTAGTTGCATATTTTAACTTTATATAACAAGAACGGTTGTAACCTTAATTATTTTTACATAATAAGCGTAAACTACGCAGATAGTCACCCAACTATAAAAAAAATTATTTTAGGCACCCAAAATAAATAAAAAAAGTTAGCAATTTAAATACCCACGTTATATAGTTCGGTCATTTTAGTCACTCCCATTAAAATCACAAAAAGCAAGCTAACGTGGTAGTTAAAAGAATTGTTTAATAACAACTTAGCTCTCACCTGTTACATATTACATCGATTTAGTCATAATTTTAAAAAATAACCCTCAAAATTTACAATATTCTCAACTTGATCCTAATTCAAAAAAATTCAAATATTCTTTTATACTAATCCAACGGGAGAGTTTATGGTGAGTATGATAATTTGAAAACAAACTAGAAACTGTATGTATATTCTTTTTATACTGGGAGTAGATATAGAGCTGATAATTATATATTTCTGAAGCACGTGAGAAAATAATATTATCATCCTACAGTCGTAACCTTTGAACGACACATTGAGATAGCCATTTAGATGAAGGAGTTAATAAGGAAAAAGTAGATAGGTGGCGTTGGGATAGTAATATGCAAAGCATTGGTGAAATGATAGTGTTACAGTGATGGTTGCGTTTAAAAATACCCAAGTCATTATGAAGATGGTAGAGGGTGTTACACTAGATTCACCTTTCTATGTGCCAAGATAAATTGTCTGTTTTTAGTGCATGCCATTCTTTATAAAGCAATTTGCATAACATTGATGTCTGGTTTTGCCTCCACAATTAACTGAGATTCTTTGGAGGCCTGGGGGTTTACAGGTGGATCAGTTTGATTCTAAACAAGATTTGATCAATGCACTTTCCTTCCTTTCTGCTTAATTGGTTAACCCGTAGTTCTGCATTGAAACATTTGCTATCAAGTTACGAGAACCTCATACAAAAACATCTTTTTGCAGGTATCTTGCTCCTCTCCCAGCAACCAAGCCCGGCCCTAGGGGTCCTCTATAGGTGTGGCCGCCCAGGGCCCAAAGTTGAAAGAGGTCCAAAATATTCTTTTTCAATTTTTAAAGAACCCAAATTTTTTTTTAACTTTTAGAAGTAAAAAAAATTACCAACTTTTAAAGGACCCCCAAAATTTTTATTTTTTTAGCTTTTAAGGATCTAAAAAATTCTTTTACCAACTTTAAAGAACCTAAAAAAAATTTTCTCTAAATTTTAAAGAATTTAAAACCCCATTTTATTATTTTGACCAGGGCCCTAAAAATGTCAAGAACAGAATTGCAAGCAACAATGTTTTGGAATCGTCTATGCATTAATGGGGGTTTCACATTATTTATGCCCCCATATCTGCTTCTAAAACTTTATTTTCTTTAAATCATTTAAAACTGAATCTGCCGCCAAAATCTCTAGGAAACTTTTTCTCCCCAGACGTGCTATTTTACTCAAATTTGCAATTTGATATTGACTTCAATTTATTAGTATATATATTTAAATTTTATATAGTATTATTTCTTGTTAACAATCATTTTTTTATTTTATAAATTTATTATTGTATTTATATATATTTTTGAATTTTTTAGAATTAGGATCAAATTGAAAATATTTGTAAATTTTTAGACTTAATTTTTTAAAAATTATGAATAAATGGATATAATATGTAGAATTTGAGGGCTTATTGTACAATTTTTTTAACTGCCACATCAACTTGTTGTTTGTTTGTAACACCCTAAAAGTTGCTACAGTAAGAAAGTGAGATATTATCTTTGATATGGTAAAATAAGGAAATAAAGTGAAAAAAAAGGAAAAGTTTGAGTTATGTCAACAAAATCTGTTTAGAAAGTATATTATGATATATTAAGTCAAGAAAATACTAAATCGTAAAAGTGAGAAAAGTTTTGTGACCCAATAGTAAATACTCAAAATTTGAGGGGTTAAAGCATAAATATGAAAAAGTTGAAAGACCAATAGTGCAAATATTTTAAGGGTGCAAGGATCTAGAAACTAAGGAAAATGGATGAATTAGGACCAAATTGAATAAGTGGAAAAAGTATGAGGGGTTAAATCACAATTTTACTAAAATGAGTGATGATTCAATGGAGAAATTTTGAAGGATCATAAGGGGCAAAACGGTCATTTAGAAAGGAAGATAATTTTGAAGAGTAATGATGATTTTGGTGATATTTTAGATTAAATAAATAAATATTAGTTTATTAATATTTTGATTTGACATTTATTTATATTTTATTAGCTTTTATTTAGTATATAAGGAAAGAAAGATGAAGAATTATATTCATCTTTCCATGCCACTAACGTGAGAAGAAGAAAAGAAAGAAAGAACATTTCTTTTCTTTACAATTTGGTCATTTTACCAAAAATTTACCATTTTCACTTAGAAATCAAAAGAATTTTCATAGCCATCAAGAGAGAAAAATATTAAGGAGACTATGGGGAGCTAGAATATTAAGTTAGATTCAAGAAAATAGAAGTTGGAGGGGAGAGAAAGTGAAGTTAAAGTTTGGTTTCAAGAGAATAAGGTATGGATGTTAAGGTTTTATGTTATTTTTAAGCTTAGTAGTGATAGAAAAGCATAAAAATGGTGTTAAAGTAAAGATTTCTCATGAGGAAATATTGTGTTTTTGACATGTTGATGAAGAGAGAAGTTGAGTAAGTGAATCAAGTGGTAGGAGAAGAGAAAAACAAGAGATTTTGATAGAAAAGAGGTAAGTACCCATGAACTTCCTTGTTCTTTAAGGATTAAAATGTGATCTTTGTAAAGTAAGTGGTAATTAAGTAAAAAAATAAAAAAATAGTGTGAAATAATTTATTATGTGAAGTAGGAATTTGTAATAAAAGCATAATAGTTGGGTTATGTGCTAGCGAAAAATATACAAAGTATTAGATAAGTGAAATAATGGGAAAATGTGAAATTTTATGGAAATAAGGACTAAATTGAAAGACTTGAGAAATACATGTGGTGGAAATAATACAAGTGAAATACATAGAAATTTGATGTGGAAAATGAGATAGTGGAATTAATTATGTGAATTAAGTGAGATATCAGAGATAAATTGTGTAATAATGAATAGAGAATTTTTATGAAAAAGGTGATTAAATTGGAAAGTTAATAAAAGTTTACAAGGAAATATTGACAATAAAGCACATAGTGAAAATTAAAATTGTAATACCCAATTTATGCCCGGCCCACATGCATATAAAAAACGAGTAAATAAAAATAAAAAAGCAAAATAAATAAAATTATAATTTAAGGTCCAATGGTCCAAATAATATAGTCCAGTATTACAAATTTAATAAAACCCAAAAGCCCAAACTAAATACTCAGACCCACTAAACCCCAAATTATTAAACCCAAAATTCAAGCCCAAATATTAAGACCCGAATAGCCCAACAAGCCTAAACCCAGCTACAGCCCGAACCCAATTAAGCCCAAACTAAACGACCCGAATCCCAGAAACCCCTAGGGTTTCTGAAATACTCTCGCGCCTCAGCAGCAGCAGTTTTTTTTGCCCTCTGCGCCAGGTCCACACGTACCTCCTCCAGGCCGTACCTGTAACAAATGGAACAAGAACAGCGCAGCAAACAGAAAACAACAAAAAACGTAGAGAAAAATGAGGATAACAGAAAAAGAAAACAAAAAGAAAAAGAAAATAGAATAGAGTTTTTTTTTTCATTTTTTGGCTATAAAAGCCTTATTTCTTGATGTACTGAGGATTCCTTTTTTTTTAATTACGCACTCAGAATACAAAAGAAAATTGAAAAACGAAAAGGTGAATTTCCAGTTTGTTGGTTCCTCTATTTTGCTGGTTACCCGATTCCTGTTGTCTATTTTCTTTTCTGGATTTGTATATTCATTAGTTTTACAAAAAAAGAGGAACAATAGAAAGAAAGAAAGGAGTTACTTGGCAGCACGATCCTAGTTCTCTCCGTCGCCATCGGAGTAGGGGCTGGGATCAGAGACCGTTCGGATGCTCTCAGAACGCAGAACGGCGCATAGGAAGGATAGTTTTTTTTTAGGTTTTGATTTTGAACTGAAACTGTTAGGGTTTTTTTTTAATTTATAGGTGGACAACAAACGGCGCCGTTTAATGGCCAGCGACCCGCGCGGTGACTCGATCCGGGGAAGGATCCGCGCACTTTGGGCATTTGGTCTATTTGCGCATACAGTCCCCTTGGTGTTATAATTTATCTAAATCATTTTTATCTATTTCGCCTTATTTTACTTTATTTTCAAATCGCATCAAACATTTTATTTTTATAGCATTCTAGTCCAATGTAGCACTGCGCATAGGGTTATTGGGACTATTTAGATCCTTGTTATCTTCGCGCATTTGTTAATATGGTCCCTAATCTCTTTTCTGTATTTATTATTTTAACCCCCGTATTTTGTGGTAATTCTAATTTGATTGTAACCTTTATTTAAATTTTTTTAATATATTTTATATTTTAAACGATTTCATTTTCTATTTTTTTATTACTTTATTTGCATATTTTTAAGCTTTTTGTATATAGCACCTATTTTAATATATGTATATACAAATTATTTAGTTTAAATGGTTTTTTTTATATATGTATATATATTATTTAGTTGAAATTATTTTTTTATATGTTATTTCAAAATTGGATTATCCTTAAATCGATTTACTTCGAAATTCCTCTTTTGTATATCATATTTAATTCATTATATGTTATTTTAACCTACTTTGCTAATGATTTATTTTAAGTTATTTATATATGATTCTATTTTTAGTTGTTTTATACATAAATTTTAAATTTATTCTATACCACTTGCTTTAAATTAATTTATGTTAGTTTTTTTAACTCGTTCTCATGTACTATTTGTAGACACCATTTTTTTGATGAAAATGGGGTCGACTTGGATTTTGAAAATGAAAACGAAAACGGGAGTCGCCACCAATCTTTTTGGATGAGGTGTGATCGGGTCACCTCGTAAAAGTGGTTGTTTTTAATAAATAATTTAATTTTATTAAAACAACGAGTCTGGTCCACGAAATTCAGAAAAATGGGTTCGGGAGTCGATTACGTACGAGGAAGGATTAGCACCCTCGTAACGCCCAAAATTGGTACCTAGTTGATTAGTTAGTGTCTTAATGTCGAATAATTGAAAACTTTGAAGAATTTTAAAAATACGATCCTTGTATTAAAATGTTGAAAATTTTCGGGAAAAGGGGCATATTTCACGTTAATCGAGAAAAAAAATCATATCCAGTAAGTTAGGACACAATGTCTCGAATTTTCGATACGCGAATGAATGCCAAGATTTACTTATTTAAAAGATATTTAGCTATCTCGGATTAAAAGGGATCACGACCAGTAAGTTAGGACACGATCCTTTTTAATTCTCGAGATCGTTTAGAACCTGAGTTTGAAAAGATTCACGTATTTAGATTTATTGTGAAAATCAAAACCTAGTAAGTTAGGGCACGACTTTCTCAAATCTAAATGCAAAATACGACCTTTATTATTTTTTAGAAAAAAATTTTCTCATATCGAAAAACGTGTCATATCCAATGCATTAGGATGCAACGTATTGAATTCTCGAGAATGAGCTTTTTATTGTTTTTAAAAGAGTAATCTCGATTATTTAGATTCAACGAAGAAAATCGGAACCCAATACGTTAGGGCTCGATTCTCTCAAAGATCCCAAATACCGAGTATTACTTATATTTTTAAAATTTCTTTTTTGAAATCTAAATAAAAATGGGTGTAATGGAGTGATGATGATGTAAGCAAAATAATACAAGCGAGGGCTACGAAGTAAAATAAATAAAAAGACAAACTAATATAATACACAATCGCAAGCATATAAGCAATAAAATTAAAACATTCATTCTAAATAATGAAAATGTAAATAAAGAAATAAACAAAGAAAATGTATAAAACTATAAAAATATAAAAGGTATATATGTGTGTATACATAAAATTATGGAAATATATAAAAACATGTATATATAAAAGTATGTATATATATGTATACTTTATATATTTATGTAAAAAGAAGAACTATGTACGTGTAAACATATAATGTAAATGTATTCACGTGTATACATATATATATAATATAAAATATAAAAACATATGTACATATTTTAAAATTATTATATATATATAAGTAAGTATATACATATATACGTATGTAACTATCATAAAATATAAAAAGTATATATATAGGTATATATATGAATCATAAAATACAAAGAGTATATACAAAATATATATTTTGAAAGTATAAAGGATATGTAAGTAGATATATGTATATAAGAATTATATAAATATAAGTAATCTACATTCATGAAGGAAAATAAACATATAAATAAATAATACGTATATAGATATATATACATATAAGTATGTACATAAATTAAAAATATAAAATAAATATGATAATAAATAACAGAAAGAGTTGAACTAAATCAGAATAAAAAGAGATTTAAAGGTGTGAATTATAAATATAGAGAAAGAGGACCAAATGGGAAGATCTGGAAAAAATCGAGGACTAAAACGAAAATAATCCTAGTACTTCAAACGGCGTTGCTTTAGGGGCAGCAATAGCTCATGGTCCAGGGACCAAATTAAAACAGAAGAAAATTTTATGTGGCCAAAATCAGAAAATAAAGAAAAGATCGCATCGAACACGCCACAAAGGAGGGGGACCTATGGCGCAAATATCCCCTTAAAGCAAAATGCGCGGATCCTGCTCCCTGAGTCGGGTCACCGCGCGGGTCAAGGGGGCCTAAAATGGCGTCGTTTTGTTTGGGGTATTTAAACCCCATTTTCCCCAAAAATCTCATTTCCAGCCACCATTTAAAAAAAATTCAAAGAACCCCTTTTTTTCAGAAGGTCCGGCCCTTGGGTCCTCCTAGCGCCGCCGTTGCGCTCGCCGCACCGCCACCGCCTCCGACGGCCGACGAAGCTCCTGATCGGCATTTGAAACCCCGCCCCGGTGAGCTTTCTCTCTTTTTCTTTATATTTTCGTTAAAAATAAAATAAAAAAATAAAACAGTGATAAAAATAAAAAGGAAAGATTGAAATCAGAAAAAAAACTTGGAAATCACCTTACTTTTTTGCTTTTTATTTCTTAGTGTTCGTAAAAAAGGGGCCGAACCCCATTACAGATCTTTTAATGGCTTTTTATAGCCTTTTTTACACATCTTTCGTTTCTTTTTTTTTTGCTCTATTTTTCTACCTTCTGTCGTTGCGTGTTTGCAGGTGAGGACAATGGGACGTGCGCGGCGCAAGTGGCCGACTTCGGCAAAGGCTAGGTACGGCGATGACAGAAGACCCTAGGTGCGGCGCCTAGGGTTCTTTTGTTTTTCTGCTAGGGTTTTTTTTGGATATGGGCCATTCGGGTTTTGGGCTTGGTTAGGTTTGGGTAGGTTTAGATGGGTTTTGGGCTGGGGGTTTGTTACTGGGCCCGGGCAAAATGGCCTACAACACTATTTATTTAAAATCTTTTACCTCTTACTCAAATTGTTTTACGCATCTTACTTTAAATCCTATTTATTTTAAAACATTTGGTTGCCATTTTGAAATTTGTCTTACGATCATTTCATTTTAATTTGCTTTGTATTATTTAATCTATTCATCTTTAATCATTCATATTATTATTTAAATGTGATGTGAGATAATTGCTCTTACGTAAATTGTATTGTTTGCTCGTACATCTCACTTCTTTGACATTCATTAGTATATGTTTTAATTTACGAATAATCAATTCGCGTGGTACATTATTATACAATCGTTTTTATTCATTCAAAAGATTATAAATTACAAAGTTATTTCATTCAAAAACTTTCAAAAAATACTCGAAGTTTGGAATCCTCGAGAGAATTGAGCCCTAACCTATTGGGTTCCAATTTTCTCGTCGAATCTAAATAATCGAATTTTTTACATACAAATTTCCAATAAAAACCCATTCTCGGGAATTCGACACGTTGTGTCCTAACGCATTGGATATGACATGTTATTTTCTCGAGACGACGATTTTAAAATAAATGCAATGTTCGATATTTAGGAATTTCGTGAAATCGAACCCTAACTTACTGGGTTTTGATTTTCTCATTTGTCCCAAATAATCGGATATCCTTCTCAAAATGCATAGGTTTTAAAAATCAAAGAATAAACTTAATTTCGAGGATTTGAAATATTGCACTCTAACTTACTGAGTGTAAAAATTTACTTCTTTAAAATAAATGAGCTTTATCTTCCAATTCATTTTATTCAAAATAAAAGGATCGTATTTTAAAATCTTTTCAAAATTTCGATATTAAGACATTAAACAATCGATTCGGTACCAATTTTGGGCGTTACGAGGGTGCTAACCCTTCCTCGTGCGTAACCGACTTCTGAACCTGTTTTCTCAAATTTCACAGACCTAAAATTATTTTCAAAGTGATCCAATCACACCACAATAAAAGATTGGTGGCGACTCCCATTTTCATTTTTAAGTCGATAACTAATTTTTTTTTGTTTTTTCAAAAAATGGTTTCGACAAAAATAATATATGAATTTTGTAATCCAAACTACAATTATTTCCTAAGTTGTGGAAATTAAGGGCTAAATCATAAATTTGAGAAATTTATATTAGAAATAGAAAAGTGAAGTGCATAACACTTAGAATGAGAAAAATTGATGTTGTAGTGAAGTTTGGAATATTAATAAGTATTAAATTATGTTATATATGTTATTAAAAGTAAAATATATTGCTACATGAAATATTGTGCTAATGACTAAATTACAAAATATATAAAAGTGATATGTGAAATACATGATAAGGATTATTAGTGAATTATGGATGAATAATGAATTTAGAAATATATTACATGGATTAAAGATAGTGAAAATATAAGTATACGGATTATTGGTACAAGGATTAAATTGTAAAGTATGTAAAAGCATTATACGAAAAGTGTAAAAGTGACATGTGTATATTATGACTTGCCCAAGTAGATGAGATAAGAACTATTGGGATATTAGTGACATGCCATTAACCTTAGCGCGCTTTCCGATTATTAGCACATTAGTGCTCTCCGTTTAGCACATTTGTGCTCTCTGTATATCACTTTAGTGCTCTCTGTTTAATAGTGCATAATAATGCACCTCTATATCAGTTCTGTATATCCTAAGTGTTTTGTTTAGTCTACTGGACCTCTGCTAAAAAGGTAAATAATTTTCGTTACAAGGTAAAGGTTTATCTCCGATTCATGTTTGAAATATTGAATTAAAAATAAATTGTGAAAGAAATAGTGAGAAAATCATGAAAATTTACACTAAATGGTGAAATATGATACATGTATAAAAAGAGTAGTAATCTTTATAAGTTGATTTGAGGACTTAAGGACTAAATTGTAAAATAAGTAAAAAGTTACAAATGAATATGATAAATAAACAAAGAAACGAGATATTGAAAATTAAGAAATTTAATAGAATTTAAATATCATGGGTACTTACTAAGTCTTTACCGACTTAACGCGTTTATTTTCAACGCGTAGGTACAGTGATTTTGAAGAGTTGTAATTGAGGTTGTGAGCATCCATCTCATCACATCTCCAAGTGCCAAGAGGGCATGTTTCAAAATTTTGAATAGAATGACATGTACTTAGGAAGATCAAGTGTGTTCCAAGTAATAGGGACTAAAATATAAGTTATGAAAACTTTTTTTAATGTTTAATATATTAGTGATTAGCCAAAATCACTTAGGCACAAAATGTAATATTCTTATATCAGGTTCCTTGGGTCGAACCGGGTATAGGGGTGTTACATTGTTATTTTAACAAGAGTGACCAAAATGATTGAACTATGTAACGTGGGTGCTTAAATTGCAAACCTTTTATTTTGGGTGCCTAAAATGAAAATATTTTATAGTTGGGTGACTATATATGGACTTTACCCTATTTTTTAATATAGTCTTGTGCTTGTATCATGGATTGCACATGGGAGCCCGCAACCATGACAGAATTCTGTGATCCATAATATTCAAGGGAGGTCAGTTGGACCAACCAGACTAGCCCATTGCTTAGGGAGATTGAAGACCCATCTACAAAGCATGACAAATATGAAACGTAATCTTAGAAGATATGATTATGTAATCTTAGATATTTGATTTGTAAATAGCTTTTAATCCTAACAATTGATGTGCTTTAATATGTACCGTTGATTTTGGGGAGGCTCAACTATAAATAGAGGTCTCTCCCCCTCATTGTAATTCATTCATTGAGTAATAGAATTCTTGAGAGTATTCACTCAAACATTCACACTTGTGTTCTTGCTTTTCTGTGGCTTTATTCATCTTTTGAGTTCTTTCAACTTTTGTGTTGCTTCCACTTTTCTTTTTGTTGGTGCATTTGAGGAATTCCGTTTGAATCCTCAATTGTTGGGAGTTAGGCTAACTTAGGCACTTTTTTAGTGAAGAATTTTCCTAAGGCCATATAGATTGCGAGACTGAAGTTCTAGCCTTGTGAAAGTTGGTATCCGAGCTAAGTTTTCAAAGGCACAGTTGAAAGATGTTGAAAGAAATTGTTGATCAGAGTAAGCTAATGAAGACTCGTGGAAGGGCCATAAAAACTAGTCGATCAAGGGACATACTGACGGCTTTGGAAGGACGGGTAGTCACTTTCGAAGAGTTTATGGGGGACTTCAATGAGAGGCTCGAGGAAGTGGAAAGAGGACTGATGGGTTGCAACCAATGAAGGAGACACTTACGGACTATATGTGGGAGTCTCTTGGTTCTGTTGAGAACAAGTTAATAGAAAGTGATGATACCCTCAAAGCTATGATGACAACCTTGAAAAATGAGATTGTGGAGCTCAAGAGTGAACCCACAATCTACAAGATTGCTTTGGGCAATAGAGGGTTTATTGCGACACCCAAGCCCAAAGAATTTAAGAGGATAAGGTTCGCGAAAGATGTAAACAATTTCCTATGGGGAATGGATCAATACTTTCGTGCTAAAAGCATCATGGACGATGCCACTAAGGTAAATACTACTGCTATGCATTTTACTAACGTTGATTTGTTTTGGTGGCATCGTAAATCCACAATGTGAGACATGATGGGACTGAAATTGAGACTTGGAAGGAGTTCTAAAGGGGGTTTAAAGCATAGTTTTACCTAGAGTATACCGAGGACGAGGCTTGGACAAAGTTGCATTGGCTTAGGCAACAAGGCAGAGTTAGGGAGTATGTGTAGGAGTTTAGTGAACTCATGCTTCAGGTCTCGGATATGGGCGAGAAAGATACATTTTTTTCCTTTATGGATAGATTGAAGCCATGGGTGAAGCAAAAGTTGAAACGTCGAGGAGTTCAAGAGCTTACCAAAGCCATGATTATAGCAGAATCATTTGTCGAGCTTGGTCTAAAAAAAGACAAGCTTGAGTCTTCCAAGCCCAAATTCAAACCAATGGGCAATGATGGGGGAGACAAAGTCAAGCCAACTAAGAATGAAAATGGTAAGGCTCAAAAGCCATGAGAAAAGAATAAGAGAAGGCCTTTGACTTGCTTCCATTGTGATGATCCGTATATAATAAGGGACTATCCAAAGAAGGTCACACTTTTTGCCATAGAAGGTGACGATGAGGCAACCAAGAATCTTGGCTCAATATTGGGTGGTGTCAAAGACAAGTCGAGCCATGGGCTGATGCTTGTAGACATCATTGTGGCTGACAAGAAATTGAATGCGCTTGTTGACCTAGGTGCGTTAGATTTGTTCATGTCCAAAGAGCCTGCTCGTGACCTTAGGCTCAAAATTGAAAAAGAATCACGTTGGATTAAGACAGTCAATTCGAAAAGCATTGAGATAGAGGGTGTGGCGAAAGGAGTGGAACTCCAACTTGGCGATTAGACTGGTAAATACACCGTTAATGTAATACCACTTGATGACTTTAAATTTATGGTTGGATTAAGTTTTCTTAACCAGAGTAATGCAGATATTTTTCGTTCTATCAATTACATTGTGGTCTTGGATCCAAATCATCAATGTAAAGTGCGAATGAAAAGGAAATGAGTTATGAAAGGAAAGACCATATCAACAATCTTAATTTTTAAAGGAGTACACAGAGATGAAGTCTCATATTTAGACACTTTAAAGGTTAAGGAAGTCTTTAAGCCAATTACTGATATTTCGAAAAAGGTGGAACAGTTATTGCAGTCTTTTCAGGATGTGATGCTTGCTGAGTTGTCCTAGAAACTACCACAAAATAGGGAGATGGATCACAGATTGAGTAAGTGCCTAACATGGAGCCATCGACTAGAGCTCCATATCATATGTCTCCACTAGAATTAGAAGAGTTATAGGAATAGTTGAATGAGCTTTTAGATGCAAGATTCATCAAGCCATCTAAATCTCCATTCGATGCACTAGTGTTGCTTCAAAAGGAGCACAATAGGTTGTTGAGGATGTGCATCGGTTATTGGGTCTTGAAAAAAATTATTATGAAGAATAGGTACCCAATTCCCCTTATTGTAGATTTGTTTAATCAGCTTGGTAGTGCGAGTTGGTTTACCAAGTTAGATTTGAGATCGGGGTACCATCAAGTTCGAATAGTCGAAGGGGATGAGCCAAAGACAGCTTGTGTGATGTGCTATGGTTCGTATGAGTTCCTTGTGATGCCCTTCGGGTTAACAAAAGCTTTAGCCACATTCTGCACCATTATGAATAAGGTGCTTCAATCCTTTCTAGATCATTTTGTGGTTGTTTATCTTGATGATATTGTTGTGTATAGAGTATGTGAGACATTTGATGGAGGTGTTGACTACTTGTCCTCTTGTAGTTGGATCTCCAAGTTTTTAGAATACTCTAAATTCCACTTGAGCATCCAAATCTGGATCAATACCGAAAAAAAATCTCTAAATAGGGTTCTAGCACCATGCCAAATGTGTTCAAAGAAGAAAGGCAAGGCAAATGAAGCATGCCCAAAAGTAAACCAACATATCGGTTTACTACAAAAAACACCATAGGATTTCAAAGTAGCACGATCTAATTCAAACTTTTCACCCAATTGAGCATGTTTAGCACATTTTTCATAGTAGCAGGATCACTATAAGTCACTTACGAGAAAATGAGTTATATGTCAAAGAGTAGAAGTGCTCATTTGCCCAACGTGAGGTACCATTTTTAGGCTACGTTGTGGGATGTGGTAAGATCCGAATGGATGAAAATGAAATTTGAGTCATTGTTGATTGGGAACCACCAACCAATGTGACGAAATTGAGATCTTTTCTTGGGCTGGAAACTACTCTCAATGCTTCACCGAGGTGACGGAATTGAGATCTTTTCTTGGGTTGGCAAACTACTCTAAGAGTAGAGCACCCTTAACAGACTTGTTGAAGAAGGGTAAGGTGTGGGATTGGGATCCTAAATGTGAGAATGCCTTTAACCAAGTGAAGTAAGTGATGATGAGGGAGTATGTACTTACTTTGTCAGACTATTTAAAGTCGTATAAGGTACGCACAGATGCATCAGACTATGCGATTGAGAGAGTACTAATGCAAGATGAGTTTCCAATTGCTTTCAAGATTCGAAAGCTTAATGAGACGTAGAGGAAATATGTGGTCCAAAAAAAAATTACCGTTGTGGTGCATTGTTTGCACACTTGGAGGCACTATTTGTTGGGTTTTAGGTTTGTGGTATTCACTGATAATGTTACAAATAGTTATTTTCTTGCCCAGAAAAAGTTATCTCCTTAGCAGGCTCGTTTGCAGATTTTTCTACCAGAGTTTGATTTTAGCATGGATGGCAATCCAGGGAGTGCCAACACTGTGGCTGATACGCTTAGTCGAAAGATAGAGTTTGCGACAACCAGTCAGCCCGATAGCTCTTTATTGGAGCATGTTCGAGAGGGATTGTCCCATACTCCCACAGTAAAAAAATTGATCGAGTTTGTCAAGAATGGAAAATCGAGGTAATTTTGGCTTGATGGAGAACTGTTATTCACTCGGGGGCATCATCTTTATGTGTTTCAATATGGGAGTTTGCGCCATGAAGTCATGAAGGAATGTCATGACTTGAGATGGATTGACCATCCAAATATGCACCGCACTATGGCTCTTTTAGAGATCGATGCTATTAGCCTCACATGGGCGATGATGTTGAGACCTTCCTTTTCAAAGTGTCCATGGGAGAGTGTATCCATGGAATTTATTCTTGGTTTGCCTAAGTTTGATGGGTTTGCGAGTATTTTTGTTGTGGTAGACAAGTTTTCCAAGTATAGAACGTTCATTCCAACAACCAATAAGTGCCCTGCTGAGGAGACAACTTATTTCTTCCTTAGACGTGTGGTGAAATATTAAGGAATGCCACAGTCTATCATCAGTGATTGGGGCAGGCAATTTATGGGCCGGTTCTGGACGAAGTTGTTAAAGTTGATAAGCTCAGACTTGAATTTTTCCACTTGCATGCAACCGCAAACCGATGGGTGAGCTGAAAGAGTGAGTGCTTTGTTGGAGACGTATCTTCAGCACTATGTGAGTGCTACACAGAGGGACTGGCCAAAGTTGTTAGACGTGACCCAATTTTCATACAACTTGTAGTGAAGTGGGGCCACAAAGCAAAGTCCATTCGAGATAGTGATGGGGTAGCAACAATTCACACCCAATGTTGTTGTGACCCGTTATGTGACACCCCTAACCCTTATCCGTCGCCGGACTAGGGTTACGAGGCATTACTGAACAAAACACACCTCAATACAAACGTTCAATAGAATTCAAGAATTTAACATTGATATGCAATTCGTTTGAATACATGTTTAAATCAACTATTTCTAAATCAAAATATAAGCATTGTATATATATATAAATGGAAATATATTAAGCTTTGCCAAATTTTAAGTAAGTATAATTATAAATTCTACTTTAACCTTTTTAAAGCAAAATATAACATTTTGATCCCGTTAAACCATAAGAAAATAAGCCATTTTCGTATGGCTATTAATTTCATATACAATATATCAAAGTACAACTTTTCAAAACAATTATCTAGCCTGTACATGCCAAAGTTAAAATTTAAACTGTTTAATACCGAGACAGTAGATAGAGTGATGAACTTGCTGACGATCCCCGAGCTTGAAGCTTGATCTTAAGTCTAAAAATCAGAAAGACATGAACAAACAAAGCAAGCTTTTATAGCTTAGAAAGTCTATAGCATAACAGAAATTATAAAAATAATTATGTAATTTCCTGATACACTTAATGAATTCGCAAATACTATATATGTTAACTATTACATATAGTCAAAAGCATACTTAATTATCAACTCTTAAAACCAAATGTAAATTCACCATAAACATGAATAGCCGAATGCTTATATCATATATGCTTAACAAATATTAGCTCCAAATGTATATACACTTATTATAACTAAATGTATATATGTATTTATCACCTGCATATATCTAAATGCATATATGTGCTTATCGCTTGCACTTCATCGAATGCATATATATATTGTCGAAACCGTTTTTGAAAAAACAAAAATTTTAGTTGTCGACTTTAAAAATAAAGTTGGAGTCGCCACCGATCCTTTATTAAGGTGTGATCGGCCCACCTAAAAAATATTTTGGCCTACAAATTTTGAGAAAACGAGTTCGGGAGTCAGTTACGCACGAGGAAGGGTTAGCACCCTCGTAACGCCCAAAATCGGTACCAAATTGGTTATTTGATGTCTTAGTGTCGAATGTTAAAAAAAAATTTAAAATCAACTCAAATGATGAAATTTGAAAAATGATAATCAATTGTTCAAGTCATGTAAAGAAATCGAGTCCCAATACGTTAGGGTACAATTCCTCATAATTCCCGAACTTTGAATATCACTTTATTTTATGCGAAAATCTTCATTTTGAGAAAGTAACATGCCACACCCAATACGTTAGGACACGACAAGTTAAGTTCCAAAAAATGATTTTTATACTCATGCATTTTGAATAAAGAATATCCTCGGTTATCTAGAATTAGCGAAGAAAATCGGAACCCAATACGTTAGGGCTCAATTTCCTCGAAAATTCCCAACCTTGAATATTGCTTTTATTCAAAAAAAAAATTTAAATCAAGAAAATAATTTTGATGTATTGTCAAAACCAAAATGTATTTCCCAATATGAGACAAAAACTTTAACTTAAAGCATATATGAATATATATTTACAAAATAAAAAAATGTATAGGTATATGTACATGGTAAATTGTAAAAATACGTATATGAATATTGAAACACTTATATATATGTATAATATGTATATAAATAATAGAGTATACATAGAATAATAAAAAATGTTTACAATAACTCGGCAATATCAAAAAAATGTATATATATATAGTATAAAAATGTGTATTTTGAATTATAAAATGTAAATATATGTATAGATGTGTGTACAAAAGTCATGAAAATAAAATATAAAATATAAATAAAAAATAAGTATAATACATTAATAAATTATGGGTATATATATATGTATATATAAAAAATATGAAAATAGAATAAAGTAAAAAAATATAATATATATATGTATTTAAAACGTGTAAAGTATATATACATTGTACATATGCGTAATAAGAGTATAATAATAATAGATAATAATGTACAACCATAGAAACAATAATAATAGTAATAAATATAACATAATTAATAAAAACTAAAACAACAAATTAAGGATTAAATTGAAAATAAACGAATTTTTGAAGCTAAATTTAAAGATGAAAAATAAAAAAACCAAATTAAGACGCGCGCAATAGTTGGAGGATCGAAAGGGTAATTTACCCAATTTCCCAAACGTTGCGCAGCAACATGGACCAAATTAAAACAGTAATAAAACATACGACCAAATTTTAAAGAAATAAAAGACCGATTTAAACACCCTTCATAAAACAGAGGACCAAATGAGCAATTGGCCCATTTAAAAAAAAGTGCGCGGATCCTGGGATCAGGTCGGGTCACCGCGCAGGTCATGGCCTGCCATACGGCGTCGTTTTGAAAATGTTATTTAAAAGGGAAAAAAAACCTAAAAGGCATTTGCAGGGTCCCTTAAAAAAACAAAGGAGGGCCGCCTCTTTTCCTCTGCTAGGGTTTCGGCCCTAGCCCCCTTTTGCGCTGCCGTTCAAGTGATTCAATCGGTCCGAAATCCGGCGCCGATCCCGATCCCGACTCGGGTAAGTTTTCTTTTCCTTCTCCTTTTTATTTTAAATGGAAAAATAAAAAAAGAACAGAAAAACTAAAAGCGATTCACCTTCGAAAAAACTTTTTCAGTATATTTTCTCTCTATATCTTCTTCACACTAACTTCCCCCTATTTTCGTATGCCTTTTCCACTAAAAATCCCCCCATTTACATGATTTAAATCGGCCTTTAAATAGCCGAAATGGAAAAGATAAATCAACAAAATCAAAAAAAAGATCTATTCTGTTTTGTTGGCATGATTTTTGCTATCTTGTTGCTGCAGGTACTGTTGGAGGAGACTACGCGCGACGTGGAGGCGCAACTCTCGCGGAGGAGGCCTCTAGCTCCGAGTTGTGCGCCGATTGGGACTGCTGGAGGCGGGGGCTGCTGCTAGGGTTTCTCAACCCTTCCCTTTTCCATTAGTTTCGGGCTTGGCTTAGGAATTGGCTATTGGGCTCGTTTATTGGGCTTGTATTTTTTTGTTTGGGTTTATTCGTTAATAGGCCAGGCCAGGTATTACATATATTATTCAAATACATATGCCAAAAGCATATACTTATTCTTATCAACCACATGTGTCGAATGCACATATATATTTTTACTATAATCCACATATGTCGAGTGCATACACATATATATATCCAACAATTTCATGATAACCAACATATATATATATACTCACTAAACACAAAGATTTGAACGTTTATATGCTCATCAAATACTTAGAAACAAATGTTCATATATTTATCCATTACATATAACCAAAATCATATATATACCCAATGCAAATAATCACTTAATATAAACAGATTCGCTGGCACTTAGCTTGTTAGGCTTAAAGCCTGATTCAGATCACCAGCACTTAGCCTGCTAGGCTTATAGCCTAATCCAGTTCACCGGCACTTAGCCTGCTAGGTTTATAGCCTGATTCAGATCACCGGCACTTAACCTGCTAGGCTTATAGCCTGATTCAGTTCACCGGCACTTAGCCTGCTAGGCTTATAACCTGATTTAGATCACCGGCACTTAGCCTGCTAGGTTTTAAAACTTGAAAATCTCAATTTCTCATATACAGAATAATTCCTCAAATATTTATTAACAGCAAACACATATTCACCGTAGTCCATGCTCAAACATAAATGAGTTTGCAAATCATATTTTCAATCCAAATCAAGTACTAATAACTTATAATCATATAAATATATATTCGAACCTCATTTATAAAAACATAAACTTTTATGTCTTTAATTCAATCTAAAAACTTGTACACAAATGTACATATAGATATATATTCAAACTCTCGTATACATATTTAACATTTATACCTTTTAAATAAAAATTAAAAGCCCATACAAGTATGTTTATTTATATTCGAACCTATATGAATTTATATATATACACATTTTTGCCTTTACCTAAGTTCACAACTTATTCATGTATATATAAATATACTTAACTAAATTTAATACAAATAATTTACATGTACTTATGTATACACACCTATTCGAGCATAATATATATATTTGTATCTAAGCTCAATATGAAAACATATTTACGTACAACCATACATATTCAAAACTATATATACATGCTTAACATTCATATCTTATAATATAATCAATACTTAATTATATATATAAATGTTCCATCTCACATATAATCACCTTATTTAAAAAATTACCTATACAATTACAATATACATATCACTAATCAAACCCAAAGTTTTTTTACATATATATATGTATATTCGAAAATCCATGTATACATGAGTATAATACGTACCTTTTATCAAAGCAAGAATTTATACATGTGTTTATTTTCTCATATTCGAATCTTATGTGTATATATATATAACCTTCAAACAATCAATTAAATTCAGAACATATTCATATAGATACATATATAAATATTAATACATTATATATTTATATATATTTATGCTTTTATAGCATTCCTACTTTAACTTAATTCAAAAATTTATATAAGCATATATATATATTCGAACACTTTATACACATATATATACCATTTATAATTCTAATTTATTCAATAAAATTACTTCAAATTAAAGCTCAACAACAACTACAATCGATATAAATAAATATATACTAATTTAATATCATTAAATAGCTAATAGACTTACCTCGGATATAGACGGAGACGTTCAACTATTCAACTACTTTTGTTTTTCCTCGATCCAAATTCGACTTTTTTAATTCTTGATCTAAATAAATTCAAATTAAACTTATTTAAACATTATTCCATCAAATTTAGCCTAAATTCACATAAATGGGAAAATTAAAATTTTGCCCCTAACATTTTACATTTTTCACAATTTAGTCCTTTTTTACACAAAACACAAAATATTCCAAATTAATTTTACTATAGTGTGGCCGAATACTCCTAATCTCATATAGGTCCTTGCATGACATTTATTTCACATTCTAGTCCCTCAATTTAATATTTTCTTAATTTACTCCTTCATACACGTTTTTATCAAAAATTACTAATTATAACATGAAAATCTAACAACATATATTTATTTTCCACCTATTAATATCATAAAACTCAAGCATTCATCAATGGAACATTTCAAAATTATCCACAATTCACAAAATTAAGACATGTGTTTTAAAGTATACTAAGCAACGATCTCAGAAACGTAAAAATTATCAAAAGCCAAGCAAAATACGTACCAAATTTTAGCTTCCTAACTGCCGAATGTTTAAAACACCAAAGGTGTTCTTTGTTCTTCAATTTTCGGCAAAACAAAGCCAAATGCATGGCCACTTTCATGTTTTATTTTATTTAATACATATAAATACCAAATTTACTATTTTAACCTTTATTTATTCATTTAAAATCCACTAACATTTGTCTATAATAGTCCACTCATAATTTATTTGGTATAATATCAACATAAGGACCCCACATTAGAAAAAAACCATAGCAATATAGTACTTTAACAATTAACTAGCCACTTTTGCATTTTACGCAATTAAGTCCTTTTATCAAATTAAACACACAAATAGTCAAATTAATTTACGAAAATTTCACACAATCAAATTCAAATATCACAGACACAAAAAATAATACTAAAATATTTTTTTAGACTCGAATTTGTGGTCCCGAAACCACTGTTCTGATTAGGGTCAAAAATCAGGCTGTTACACGTTATATAGGACCAAATCCAGTAGCTTATCATTTTGCGAAGAATTGGCAAGAGGAAAATGACTTAGCTAGAGCTTGTCTACACAAGGAAAGTAAGCACAACAAGAAGTGGGCTGATCAAGATCGTAGGGATATGGAATTTCAGGTTGGTGGTTCAGTCCTTGCAAAGTTATGTTTGATTTTACGCTACAATTGCTTGCATAAAGGGATTATGCGATAGTATAAGGTTCCATTCCGAGTTGTGAAGAGAGTAGGCAATGTGGCCTAAAAACTTGAGTTTCCACCAAAACTCAAGGTTCATTTGGTATTCTATGTCTGTATGCTTAAATCATTTCATGAGGATCCAAATCGAGGCAAGTCCGAAAGAGCACAAATGGGGATGAAGGTCTCCTACGATTGTGAAGTTGGAAGCATCGAGGCATACCGTGTGATTAGACGAAAGTACTATAGGCTGCGGCATGAATACTTAGTTCAGTGAAAAAGACTTCCCAATAATGAAGCAAGTTGGGAACCTGCTAAGGCCTTATGGTAGTTCCAAGATAGGATAGACTTGTTCAATGCGGAGGATGTGACGAGGGCATCGTTAGAATAGGTGGGGGGAAATTCCATGGGTTGCGCATGGGAGCCTGCAACCAAGGCACAAATGTGCGATCCATCATGTTTAAGGGAGGTCATTTGGCTCAACCAGACTAGCCCATTGCTTGGAGAGACTGAAGACCCATCGACAAAGCATGACAAATATGGAACGTAATATTAAAAGATATGATTCTGTAATATTAGAGATTTGATTTGTAGATAACTTTTAATCCTAGCCATTGATTTACTTCAATCTGTACCGTTGATTTTAGGGAGACTCAACTATAAATAGAGGCCTCTCTCCCTTATTGTAATTCATTCATTGAGTAATAGAGTTCTTGAAAGCATTCACTTGAACATTCTCTCTTGTGTTCTTACCTTTCTGTAGCTTTGTTCATCTTTTGAGTTCTTTCAACTTTTGTGTTGCTTCCACTTTGCTTTTCGTTGGTGCCTTGGAGGAATTCCGTTTGAATCATCAATTATTGGGAGTTAGATTGACTTAGGCATTTTTGTAGTGAAGAAATTGCCTAAGCCCGCACAAATTGCGAGACTAAAGTCCTAGCCTCGTGACACTTGTAGTTTGCTTGATCTTCATGAAACATAATAATAGAAAAGGTACACTACAAATTAGTCATTTATGTATGGTTTAAATTATATTTTGGTCATCAAATTTTGGAAGTTACGATATGGTCACTAACATTATTGATTTGTTACATTTTTTGTCACTAGATAGAGAGCCATCAACTATCGTTAACAATGACAAGCAGATGTGGCAAGTTATATTATCATTTTAGATAAAAAGTTTTAGGTCAAATTACACAACTAATCCTTATACCATTTTTTTATTTTTAAGTAATTTAATTCTTTTTATTTTATTTCTTTACCCTCTCTTCTTTTTCTCTCTTTTCCCTTTCTTCCATGGCTGTCATTTTTTAAAACAAATGAAACTTTAAGAAAAACAAATAAAAGAACAAAAAGAATTTTTTATTAGCAAAAAAATAGAATTTATAAGTGAAGTAATTATTTAATAGTATTTTTTAACCTTTGATAAATTTAAACGTAACATGTAAAAAAAAACTCAAGATAACATAAAAATACAAATTTATCAAATTTCTAATTGTATTACAAATAACCATATCTTCTGCTTTCTTATGAAGATCGTATGAAACTGCGGAAGCCCCAAAAGTGTTTTCCTCCTTGTCTCAAAGAATATTTTGTTGGCTTTATCGTTGTAAATGAATTGCCAAGCAAAACCTCACAGGAGCTAAGCAACATTTGCTGATATGATAGAGGTGAGGGACTATGGAAATGAGAGAGAGAAATTCATGTTTGATTCGTCATACATTTTGTTTTTTTGTACAAGTAAATTAGGAAAGGGTTTACAAACACAGGATCAAATTAAAACCCACACGTACCAATCAATTTAAAACTCACACAAGTTTACGACTGAATCAATGGTGAGATTGGTACAAACAACTAAATTTATAATCTATTCTAACAAAAAACACAATAATATATTTATACTAATTTCCTTACTCGTACAATGCATGGGTTGATTATTGAATGTATTAAAAAATATATTGTAATTTTTTTTTAAAATTTACCACTAAATTTTAAAAGTATATTTTTGAGTAAAATAATCACTATATTTTAGGTGAAATTAAAAATTGTCACTATATTCATTTTAATTGGTTTTTATCATTATGTTAAAGGTAGATTTACCACTATGCTTTAACTCTATATTAAAGTTTGCCACTTTACATTTGATTGAATTTTGTCTCTAAACTTTGATTTTTAATTGAAAGTTTCTACTCAATTTTAATTTAAAATAATTTGAGAATAATTTAATAAAATTCTTTTTATTTATTTATTTTAATATTTAACATCAATAAGTAAAATAATATAATGTCAAAATTAATAAAAAAACGGTCATTTTATAAAAAATTACCTTTTTATTTTTATATATATTTTTTATTTTTCAATTATTTATTTCATTAATTTTAAAATTCTATGCTAATTTAATAATTTTTTATATTTATAAAGCAACTTATTATTAACTATTGAAATAAAATATTTAAAAAAGTTTTATTATTAATTTTTGTTTACAAAATCATTAAAATTAATATTGAGTGATACAATTTAATTAAAAAAATTAAAATTGGTGGCAAAATTTAATAAAATTTAAAGTTTAGTGGTAAAATTTAATAATAATAATAATTGAGTGTCGAATTTACTCCTATTTTAGAAAAAAATGGAAAATTAATATACGTTAATTTTTATAACAAATCTCAACATTTAATCATAAATAGAAAAACTTCCCTCTAAACCACTAAGTTATTCATTTTTATATACGTTTTTTTCAATTATAAGCATGATTAATTAAATATTGATTCTTTTTCAAAAGAAGCCATTACATTTAATTGTAATCAATAGAAAAAAATGAAAAAACAACTGTAATAGGCTAATTTTGGCCCGGGCCCAAAACCAAATAAATAAAACCAAAACAAATAAAAGAGTTCAAGTCCAAAATATTTAAAAACCAAATAATAAGCCCAAACTTACACTACCCAATTACAGCCCAAATGCAATAAAAACCCTAATGGCCCAACAGCCCAAAAACTAAACATTTTCAGTAGCAAAAAAGGAGGGAAAACCCTAGCTCCACCGCCTTAACTGTCGCTGCCTCCTCCACACGCGTCGCTCTGTACGCCATCTGGCTAACGACCTTGTACCTGCAAAACGAACAAGCTAGAAGAATCTAATAACAATGTAAAAAATAAAAGAAAAATAGAAAAATAAGTAGAATTTTCGGGCTATAAAAGGGCCTCGATTTTATATTTTTTTACTTACAAATGAATCAAAGAAAAACAGAGAAAAATCAATTCAAATACAGACCATTTTAAGGTAGTTCATTTTTTTTTGTTACTATTTTTTTCCCTCTCTTCATTTTCATTCGTTTTTTTTAAAAAGAAAAAGAAACCGAAAATAATAAAAAGAAGACCGAAACTTACCTTTATTCGCGTTTTTGCTCCGCCGTGGAAGAAGGTTTGCCGGTTCCGATGAAAATTGGAATCTTTTTTGAGTCGGGGAATCGAAAAGCTAATAAAATGGGCTTCTATCAATTTTTCGGCCACCGCGGACGGTCTAAGCTCGCCGTGTTTTGGAAACTTGAAGAGAAAAGGGGGAGAGAATTTTTAATTTTTTTAAACTGAGAATGAAATGAATTTTTTTTAAAAAAAATTGGTTTTATAGGCCCCATAATACGGCGCCGTTTAGGGCTGATTGTAATAGCCCTAAAATGGCACCGTTTTGGCCTTTGTCTCCCCTCAACCCGCATGTTGACCCGACCCAAGGGGAGGATCCACGTGTTTTCTATTAAAGGGTTATTTGTGTTTCAGGCCCTTCCGCATTTTCGGTCTGTTTCAATTTAGTCCTTTTGCGTTTTTTCTTTATTTTTTAAATTGGCGCAGATTTGTCAAGGTTTTCAATTTGGTCCTCGATTTATTGGACCCCTAGAAAGGGACGCGTAGCCTGGAAATTGGGTTTATTGCCAGTTTAGCCCTCCTTTCTTCGCGTGCATTTCAATTAGGTCCTAATCTTTCTTTTTTGTTATCTTTTTATTTTTTCCTCTAATTTTAGTTTGATTTCAGTTTAGTCCCTAGTCCATTTAATTTAATTTATTTTTTTAAAAAAAGGAAAGGGCATATTGTTATTCATTTTATATTATTTATTTTAAACCGCATTATTATTTATTTAAGTTACATATATTATTTGTTTTAAACCATTTTAATATTATTTATTTTAAATTTCCCCAATACACATATGTTATTTATTTGAGATTTTTTATTTATTTTATTTTATTTTTATTCATGTTAAATTGTTCCATTTTATTATTTGTTTTAAATTATTATTTAATTTAAATTATTGTATAAACTCTTTCGTTTCGTTTTCTTTGATTGTTAATTTTCGCATTAAAAAGGGTGTGATGTTTGATTGTTGCCATGTTGTGTATATTTTTGCTTTGAGTATTTATGGGCTAGTTATTTTTCCTAAAGTGCTGGGGCATATTGACGAGGCAGTTTCAGATTTGTTCGATCGACTTGATAGGAGGGTTATGTCTATCCCAACAATTTTGGCTGAAACATTCAGATCTTTGAATGCATGTCGGATAACGGGTGAAGGAAGATTCATTGGATGTGCACAGCTCTTGTTAGCTTGGTTCCACAATCATTTCGGGAAAGTAGATAAAGTTTCTTATCGAGTATTCTCGTAGAATTGTTCTCCATTGAAGGAATTAGTAGGTTCACCGAGGCGCGATGACATTACAGAGGAAAGATGTATAGTGATCCTTCAAAATCTCTAAGATGAAGATGTCGAATGGAGAGCCTATTGGATGGTCCTCAATGAGAATCTGTACCGATGCGGAAACTTCAATTGGGTCCCTTTGCTTGAAACTTGGGGAGCTATCGGATATGCTCATTTGCTCGTATTAAGACAATATAGATCAAAACAATTCATACCGGCAACACAAGGGCTGGCTCTGTAACACCCATTACCCGTATCCAACACCGGAATATGGTTCGAGGCATTACCAAAACACATACACTTATAAATGTATTAAACCGAGTTATAAAATTTTCATCTAAATTAGAACTTTCAAAATAATTAACATGCTTCTAAAACTTTTCACAATATATCCTCAAAATATTATAATCACAATAATTAGGGCCTATGAGACCCGATACATACTCATGCAATTCAATGCTTCATTTCCATTTCATTCAATTCGCAATTTCTCATGCTCACAATTTAAATCATATCACTAGCAATTTCCATTTAATTCACGTACAATTCAATGACATTAAGTTCAACACTAATACGTATTTACATTTATCTCAATGTTTATCAATTATACCATTCAATAACACATTTATGAAATTCTCAATTTTGCAATGAAAATATCACTTTAGCTTAAATAACAACATCATCCTGTTATAAATACACAACCACTTATCCATTTGCTTTAATTCTTTTGGGCCCATTTGTCACTTACCATCCTTAATCAAACTAGGGAATGATTACGGAAAATTGAGTACTTCACTTCCTCTTGGCCATAGTATAACTATGGTCTTACGTATGATCACTTATCACTTGTCCCTGATCAGATAAGTGTAGCTAGGCTACCACTTATCACTTTGTCACTTGATCAGATAAGTGTAGCTAAAGCTACCACTTATCACTTTGTCACTTAATCAGATAAGTGTAGCTAGGCTACCACTTATCACTTTGTCACTTGATCAGATAAGTGTAGCTAAGCTACCACTTATCACTTTGTCACTTGATCAGATAAGTGTAGCCTTAGCTACCACTTATCACTTTGTCACTTGATCAGAAATACTCAAATCCGGCGTTCCGCTCAATTTGATCATTTATTCAGTTTTCGCATTTTTATTTTATTCTCATTTCAACAATAAATATATATTTCATCATACATTATGTAATTCATGAAATTAACATTTAATCATTAAATTTCAGCCATATGAACTTACTATTTCATTATCTTTCCACACTTGTTCCTATGCACATCACACAAGATATAAACATATCATTCAACCATAGTTGCAAGCTAGTGTATTTAAACATAAATCTTTATGGAACTAACCACATGATAAACCATTCATGACATTATTTCATGCCCAATCATATACCGAATATACCATACACACAAACTATGAAACTTTATTTTCACACATGAGCTTAAACCATGACCAATAATACACAAATATAAGCATCATTCATATTTCATCGTTTATCAGTTATAATCAAACATATGACCAATTATACACAAATCATTTATATATTTCCCAATTTTCCTCCACCTCCTCTCCATTCCTCATCCTTAATGTGTATAACACATTTAAACAACATTATTCGTACTTTCACTATTTTTTTGTATGTAAAATTCAAGCTGTCTGTCTAAGTTAGAGTCACTAAATTATTTTTACCTCGAGCTACAGAACTCCAAATTAAGATCCGTAAAATTTACCCAAAACTAGATTCACATATATTCTTACCATAAAAATTTTAGAATTTTTGGTTTAACCCAATAGTACAGTTTATTCTTTAAAGTTTCCCCCGTTTCGCTGTCTGACAGTTCTGACCTCTCTTCCCTAAAAATTAATTCTCTCATTGTACAGAATTCAGATGATGTTTCCATTTATTTATTTTTAATATATACTCATTAAGGATTCTAAGCATATAAAATATAACTCATAATTATTTTTGTACAATTTTTAACAATTTTCCAAAGTCAGAACAGGGGATTCCGAACTCATTCTAACTCGGTCTAACTAAACTTCAAATATCTCAAATTTTACAATTCCATTACTTACACCGTTTCTTCTATGAGAAACTAGACTCAACAATATTTAATTCCATAATTTATTCATCCTCTAATTCAATTTCCACAATTTTTGGTGATTTTTCAAATTTAGCCTACTCCTGCTGTCCAAATCTGCTTTAGTGCAAAATGTTGATTTCCATTTTGCCCCAAATTTCACAGTTTATAAAATTCCGTCCTTTCTCAATTAACCCCTCAGTTAATCTAATTTTCTCAATTAATAATTTACCTAGACATTATAAGTTGTTACACAACTATTGAAATTCAGAATTTCCACATATAACTCTATCTTCAAACTCTTTTACTATTAGGTCCCAAACATTCACTTTCTATTCAATTCTTTCAATAAAATCAGCATATGAACAATTTAAAGCTCTAATTCCATGCTAAATCATCATATACTTCCAGCACATATTCATAGCAACTTTCAACTTCTTTCATAGAATCAAAAACTAATGAATTCAACAAGTGGGCCTAGTTGTAAAAGTCACAAAAACATAAAATTTTCAAGAAATAATCAAGAATTGAACTTACCTGCAGTAAAAATAGGAAGAACCAGCTTAAGGAAACCCTTATATGGTGTTTTTGCTGATGAGAATGCAGAAAAATAAAGAGAAATCTAGATAATTCCACATTGGTCCTAACTTTATTAAGTAAATTTTGCAATATTCCAATTTTGCCCTTAATTCTCCTTACTTTGTTGCTGATTTCATGCCTTTTCCGTCCAGCCCAAATAGACCTTGGGTCTATTTGCCTTTTAAGCCCTCTTCCTTTTATCATTTAAGCTATTTAATCATTTCCCATAATTTTGCATTTGTTACAATTTAGTCCTTTTTGTTCAATTAATTATCGGAACTTTAAAATTTCTTAACGAAACTTTAATACTAACTTTCTAACACTACATAAATATTTATAAAAATGTTTATGGCTCGGTTTAAAATCCTCAAGGTCTCGATACCTCATTTTCAATTCTAATTATTTTAATATTTATTTCTAGTGTACTATTCACTATTTCAAAAATTTTTCTAACTTCACATTTAACTTATACTTACTAAATTAATAATATTTTCTACCCATTTGTCGAATTTAGTGATCTCGAATCACCGTTCTGACACCTCTGAAAATTCAGGCCATTACATTTTTCCTCGTCGGATTTGTGGTCCCAAAACCACTGTTCCGACTAGACCCAAAATCGGGCTGTTACAGGCTCAGTGTGATTTTTCTTATAAGGGTGATAACTACAGGAAAAATATTCGAGAAATGTCTAACGCTTGGAATCAAACTCGCCAGATGAAAAGATTTACTGTAAAACCGATGATGACCCCCGAATATTATGGGTGGTGGAGTAAGAGGTTCAATGACAACATCCCCAGGCCGAGTCAAAAAGGCGTTTAATCAATGGAGGAATATCTACAAGTGGTACCATCTGAGATAGAAATCATAAAACAAGATTTTGAAAAGAGAAATTCAGAGCTAGGAAAGAAGATTTTTAAGTTGGAGGAGGAAAAATGCACTTGAGATTAGATGTTGATGTTCAGAAACTAGAGACTGAGAAATTGAGAAAAGGCAAAAATAAGGCTGAAGATGATTTGGACAGCTTGAAAACAGATTATAAGAACTTGCGTTTATCAATGAGAACCGCTGGGTTGGGGAAAACTTTAAAACAGTGGCATCAAGAAATTCGAGAGGAAAATATCAAGGCCAATAGGTGGGAAAGGAAATTCCAAGAGGCTCAAATGCGAAACGAGGCCTTAGAGAAGAGTTTGTCAGAAAGCCGAAATGAAAAGGGTGAACTAAAAGCTAGAGTGGCTGAACTTGAAAAATCTCTTCATCATTATCGAAATCGTAATTCTGATATAGAGCTAAGAGCGAGCTTAAGCAAGATCGAGGAAATGAAAAGAAGAGTAGAAGAATTAGAGGCGGCATTACAAAACTGTGAAATCCAGATTGAACTCCTTGAAACAAGTGGAGAACGTCAGAAAGAACAACTTTATCTTTTTTAGAACCAAGTTAGAAACAGTGATCACATTATGGGAGAAGCCGTGGCTTAGATTCGGGAGGTAGCCGATCACTTACAGACTTTGGCGGTGCAGGCCGACATATTAAGTGTAAAGTACGAACTTGAATCAGACCGGAGGCAGGAGCTAGCTTCACTACTTAAGAAAATTAAAGTTTTGAGTATTAGGGCAATGCTATATCTGTAATCTGTTTTATGTAAAGAATTTTGTTTTCTAGTACAGTTTTCTAAATGGAATTGAATCAGAATCGACATCTTTTTGCATTCATTTCATGCACTTTCATTACATTACATCATATGCATTAAAGTCCACCAAAAGATCCTAATTGGTTAAAATCATTTCAGTTAATCCAAATTGGTTAAAAAAGTCCACCAAATATCGTTACGGTACCCGAGCCAAGACAAAAGACATAGACCAAACATTAGAAAAACTTGAACAACTTCAAAGGGAGATGCAATACCAGCTACAAACGCAAATGCAAGAGCAGCTAGCTAATATCTAACAAGACATGATGGACAAAAAGCTAGAACCTCAAAGAAACATGATGACACAGTTGACCCAATTATTGGCTGGGGGAATAGATAAGAGAAAATGCCCCATGGCCAATCTTGGGGAGGATAATGAAGAACCGCTCTATCCTCCAGCTTTTACTCCACCAAATACACAGACTCAAGCTGAGATGTACCCGCGGAGACCATTCGTTGTCAACAATCTCAGGTCGGTGCTTCGATGCCAATAAACTTTCAAGCTGGATTAGGTTCAAACCCAGGAGATAACCCAACTAATCCCGTTATCCCCAATTTTGATGAAGTGGAAGAAAAGGAAAAAGTAAAGGCGGAATTGCCAAAACAGCTAGAGGACAGGTGTAAATGGATGGAAAAATTTTTTAAAGTAATGGAAAACGCTGATAGTCATCATGGAATTGACGTTAAAGATTTGAGCTTGGTTCCAGACTTAGTACTTCCTTACAAGTTCAAAATTCCAGAATTTGAAAAGTACAATAGGACCAGTTGCCCCAAAGCTCACATCACCATGTTTTACAGACGGATGACTGGATACGTTAACAATGACCAGCTGCTAATACACTACTTCCAGGACAGCCTGATGGGGGCAGCATCCAAATGATACAACCAATTGAGCTGTACCAAGATAGGTTCATGGAGGGACCTAGCACAAGCATTCATGAAACAATATAGTCATGTAACGGATATGACTCCTGATAGAATTACTTTACAGAACATGGAGAAGAAACCTAGTGAGAGTTTTAGGCAATATGCACAAAGATGGAGGGAGGTTGCCATCTAAGTTCAGCCGCCACTCCTAGAGAAAGAAACTACTATACTCTTTATCAACACTTTAAAAGCATCGTTCATCACACACATGCTAGGAAGTGCCACAAAATTTTTTTCAAATATAGTCATGAATGGCAAAATGATCGAGAATGCCATAAGAATTAAAAAGATATGCAGGAGAGAGTAACAAAAGGTCAGCATTAAGGAAAAAGAAAAACAAGTTGAACAACACAAGTACGTATAATAAGGGTTACTCAAAATCAATTACTGTAAATCAGCCAAGGAAGGTGGTTGCTGGTCAACAAAGTTCATCAAGACAAGAATCTAGTACAAGGCAAAACACTGAAAAGCCCCAATTTACGCCAATCCTGATGACATATAGGGAGTTGTATCAGAGTTTATTCGATGCACATGTCGTTTCTCTTTTTTTCTTAAAGCCAATACCACCCTCGTACCCCAAATGGTATGACGCAAATGCCCAATGCGAATACCATACAGAAATCACGGGACACTCGATAGAAAACTATACTACTTTCAAAAGGCTAGTCGAAAGGTTCATCAATATGGGTATTGTCAAATTCGATGACTCATCTAATGCAGAAAATCCGTTACCCAATCATATCGATAATGGGGTAGACGCGATGAGTGAAGATATGGGGAGAAGAGTTAAGACAGACATTGCAGAAATAAAAACTCCTTTAAGATGGGTCTGGAAGGAGATGGTTAAAAGGGGGTCAATCACTTTGAATTCAGAAGGAAGTTACGAAAAGATGATGAACTACTGTGAGTTCTATGACGAAGTGGGGTACGAGATCCAAGAGTACAGAGAATTCAGAGCCTTGGTTCAAGGCATGATAGATAATAAAGAGACGGAGTTCTGTGAAAAAGTTAAAAAAGAGGGAAATATATGCACATCAGAGTCAACGATGGAGGTTCCAAAAGTCAATTATCCTGTGGTCATCATTACGTGACCTAAAAATAATGAAGCTGGAGTACAGGTGACACCAAATATCATAATTCAGAAACTTGCAGTTTTTGCTTATAAGGATAGCTAGAGGGTCTCCTGGAATTATGATTGTAATGTGACAATCCCGGGAAAGGAAGATTTAACCAGTACTTCAAAAGAGGATCAAGATGCAGGTTCTTATACGCGTAGTGGGAGACGTTACGATCCGATATATGCTTGAACAGAACCTGTAAAAAGAAAAGCCCTGACGGTAGAGCAAAAGAAGGGAAAAACAGCCGAACCTGGGCTGCCAATTAATGAGCCTGTGAAATAAGAAAAAGCCAATGAATTTTTGAATTTTTTGAAACACAGTGAGTATCGTGTTGTGGAACAGTTGCATAAACAACCAGCCCGCATATCTGTATTAGCTTTACTCTTGAGTTCGGAAGTACACCGAAGTGCATTGATAAAAGTGCTAAATGAGAGATACGTGGCCAATGATATTTCGGTCAATAAACTGGATTGGCTGGTTAATAACATAAACGCTGATAACTTCATTTTCTTCAACGATGACAAAATACCACAGGGGGTATAGGATCTCCTAAAGCTCTGCACATTACTACCAAATGCAAAAGGTACACATTACCAGGGGTTTTGATCGACAATGGATCGGCATTGAATGTATTGCCCCTATCCATACTTAATAGGTTACCTGTGGATATCTCACACATGAAGATATGCCATAATATAGTAAAGGCATTTGATGGCACAGAAAGGAGAGTCATTGGAAGAATTGAAATACCTCTGTTGATTGGCTCAACTACCTATGAGGTGGACTTCCTAGTAATGGATATCAAGCTTTCCTACAATTTTTTGTTAGGGTGACCTTGGATACATTTGGCAGGGGCTGTACCTTCATCACTACATCAAAAGTTGAAGCTAGTGTCAGAAGGTCGGCTAGTGACAATAAATGCTGAAGAGGATATTATTGCGGCCGTAACTAGTGATGCACAGCACTTAGAGACAAATAATGAGGCAGTTGAATATTTTTTCTGGTCTTTGGAGTTTGTGAATGTAACATTTATTACCGAGGGAAATAGAATTTCGGTACCAAAAATATCCAAGACTACAAAGATCGGTCTACAGTTGATGGTAGGAAGAGGAGCCTTACTGGGAAAATGACTAGGGAGACATCTTCAGGGAAGAGTTAAGGCTCCAATGCTAAAGGACAAGCATGATCGTTTTGGCTTAGGGTACAAGCTAAATAATAGACAAAGAATGAAGGAGTTAGAGAAGAAACAGGAAAGAAAGAGAGCACGTTTGAGCGGGGATGAGATCAAATGGGAGCCTATGACCTTCCCCCACATATCAAAAACTTTTGTATTGGGGGAAGGACGCTAAGGAAAGAAAGTATTGAAGAAATGTTGGGAAATGTTCACATCAATGCCATATACGAAGAAGCAACTGAAGGAGGGACCTTGTTAGATATCCACCTATATGAACCAAGGAGTGTGCTAAACAATTGGGCTGCTGAAGAAATTCCTATAGTTTTTAGAGCTTCTTCGGAGTAATGTTCAGAAAACACCTGTTGCTTTTGGCCTAGAAGCGATAGGAACCCTTCTGTGACATAGGCTCATGTCTACACATCATTATTTTAATGAAGTACATCTTTGCGTTCATTTTGATCAAATATTCTTTCATTCTTTCCATACGAGTAATTATTTTAGATTATTTCATTCTTTTGAGATTTTCTTCCAAATAATTTTTTTATTACATTCATAATCATACTGTACAAATAATTATTCTTAAATTCATACATTCTTTGTATATTCTTTTGTATCTACAACAGGTGCCTGGATATCAACAACATGAGCGATACTGCTACAGACTCAGAATCCCCTTTTGAACATGACATGTGTTTAGAACAATCCCATGACTCTGAAAATGACGTAGACTGTGGCTTATCTCCAGACTTGTTGAGGATGGTAGAACAAGAAGAGAAACAAATCTTACCTCACAAGGAATCAATGGAAATTATGAGCTTAGAAGAGGGAAAAGAGGTGAAGATTGGAGTTAAAATTACCACCATGACGAAGCGAGACCTCGTTGAGTTACTCCAAGAATTCAAAGACATCTTCGCATGGTTATACAAGGATATGCCCGGGTTAAGCATTGACATTATAGTACGCCGCCTTCCAATAAAAGAGGATTACAAGCCAGTTCAGCAGAAACTCCGGAGGATGAGGCCTAACATTTTGCTAAAAATAAAAGAAGAAGTCAAAAAGCAATTCGATGCTGGGATCTTACAAGCGGTCAAATATTCAGAATGGGTAGCCAACATCATCCCAGTCCCTAAAAAATATGGAAAAGTACAAATATGTGTGGATTATAAGGAACTTGAACAAGGCCAGGCCAAAAGATAATTTCCCATTACCTCACATTGACACTTTAGTGGATAATACGGCAGGCTACTCACTGTTTTTCTTCATGGATGGCTTCTCTGGATACAATCAGATAAAGATGCATCCCGAAGATATGGGAAAGACCACATTTGTAACCCTGTAGGGAACATTTTACTATAAAGTGATGCCATTCGGATTAAAGAATGTGGGAGCAACGTATCAAAGAGCCATGGTAACCTTATTCCATGACATGATGTACAAGGAAATCAAGGTTTACGTCAACAATATGATTGCAAAATCCAGAACAGAAAATGAACATGTGCAAGTCTTGAGAAATTGTTCTTAAGATTGAGGAAGTTCTAGCTCAAGCTCAATCCAACAAAATGCACTTTTAGAGCTAGGTCAGGAAAGCTATTAGGCTTCATAGTCAGTGAAAAAGGAATCGACATCGACCTAGATAAAGTGAAGATGATACGAGAATTACCTCCACTACGCACTTAGAATAAAGTTCGAGGTTTCCTAAGAAGACTAAATTAATTGTTCGGTTCATTTCACAACTAATCGAGAAATGTGACCCCATATTCCGCCTTTTGAAGAAACATAATCAAGGTGTATGGTACGAAGAATGTCAGGAAGCTTTTAACAAGGTAAAACAGTACTTGTCCAATACCCCAGTACTATTACCACCTAGATCGGATAGGCCACTGATATCATATTTAATAGTGTTTGATAATTCCATAGGGTGTGCGCTAGGCAAACATGATGAGACAGGAAGGAAAGAAAGGGCGATATACTATCTCAATAAGAAAGGGTGAAATGAGATACTCGTCTATTGAGAAATTATGTTGCGCCTTGATCTGAACAACTCGGAGACTGAGGCAGTACATGTTGTACCATATGACTTGGCTAATTTCAAAATTAGATATTTTCAAGTATATGATAGAGTCGACTGCTTTGAATGGGAGGATGGCTAGATGGCAGATTTTTCTTTCTGAATTTGACATAGTTTATGTGAGCCAGAAGGCCGCGAAAGGGAGTGCAATAGCAGACTTTCTAACTAGTAGAGCATTGGAGGATTACGAGCCTTTGAATTTTAATTTCCCGAACGAGGACTTGATGTATATGGCAACCACTAAAGAAAATTCCCAAGTGGGTCACATTTGGAAGCTAAACTTGGAGCCTCAAACGCTGTGGGCAATGGAATTGGGGCAGTCTTAGTATCCACAAGCGGAGATCATTATCCTTTTGCTAGAAAATTGGATTTTGATTGCATAAACAACATGGTATAATATGAAGCATGCATTATGGGCATCCGTGCAGCCATAGAACGTAAAATCAAAGTACTAGAGGTATATGCAGATTCCGCATTGGTGATATACCAACTCAAAGGAGAATGGGAGACAAGAGATCCCAAATTAATTAGTTACCGAAAGCTAGTTCTCGAATTGATTGATGATTTTGATGACATTACTTTCTGTTATCTCCCACGAGACGAAAACTAGATGGCTAATGCGTTGGCTACCCTAGCATCCCTGATCAAAGTAAACAAACAAGACGATATTAAGCCTATCCAGATGAGCATTTATGAGACCCCGGCTTATTGTTACAGCATCGAAGAAGAGGAAAAGGATGATCATCTTTGGTACCAAGATATACCACGATATGTAAAGAATTGCGAGTACCCTGACCAAGCAACTGAGAATGATAAGAGGGCATTGAGAAGACTAGCCATTGACTATGTCTTAAATGGGGAAGTCTTATACAAAAGGGGAAAGTATCAGGTACTATTAAGATGCGTGGACGCTGAGGAGGCTAAGAAAATCTTGGAGGAAGTCCATGAGGGTATCTGCAGAACGCATGCAAATGGTTTCACAATGGCTAGATAGATTACGAGATTCGGGTACTACTGGTCTACCATTGAAGGATATTACATCAATTATGCCAAGAAGTGTCATAAATGTCAAATTTATGGAGACAAAATACATGGACCTCATTCACCTCTTCACGTTATGACTTCTCCATGGTATTTCTCCATGTAGGGCATGGATGTCATCGGGCCAATATCGCCGAAGGCTTCTAATGGGCATCGTTTCATCTTTCTGGTCATTGATTACTTCACTAAGTGGGTGGAAGCTGCTTCATACGCTAACATCACAGAGTCAGCAGTCAACAAATTCTTGAAAAACGAGATCATATATTGATAAGGAATGCCTGAAAGAATCATATTTGACAATGCGTTGAATTTGAACAACAGCATAATAGTAAAGGTTTGCAGTCAATTCAAGATTAGACACCATAACTAGTCACCGTATCGCCCAAAAATGAATGGTGCGGTGAAGGTAAGTAATAAAAATGTTAAGAAGATCGTGGGGGGAAATGACTGAGACTTACAAAGATTGGCAAGAGAAATTACCATTTGCCATCTTTGCTTATCGAACATCTATCAGGACCTCCACCGGGGTAACGCCTTTCTTTCTGGTTTACGGGATGGAGGTAGTTTTACCCATTAAAGTCGAAATTCCTTCTCTCCTGGTATTTGCTGACCTAAAGTTGGATGAAGCAGAATGGATCCAATCTCGATATGATCAATTGAACCTAATTGAAGAAAAAAGGCTAAAAGCTATTTACCACGGTTATATGTACCAAAAACGAATGATGGGAGCTTACAACAAAAATGTTCGTCCCAGAGAATTCCATGAGAGGGACCTGGTATTAAAAAAGATCCTTTTTCTACAAAAAGATTTTAGAGGGAAGTGGATGTCAAATTAAGAAGAACTTTATGTGGTAAAAAAGGTCTTTTCTGAAGGAGCATTGATTTTGACCGAGATGGATAGTAAAAACTTGCCTAATCCTATAAATTTAGATTTAGTGAATGAGTACTTCGCCTAAAGAAAGATAAGGGACCAAGGCAAAAACCCGCAAAAGGCGCTTTAAATCTTAAAAAAAAGGGAGAGGCCAATGTGAAAACCTGCAAAGGGTGCCTTGAGACCAAAGTTGAAAACCCAAGAAGGGCGGTTCAAATTTTGATCAAAATAGAGTATGCGGTGATCTTGCTATACCTAAATCAACAGGAAAGGGAATACGACATCTGGGGCATCGGCAAAGTACTCTAGATCTCCTAAACACATGTAAAGCTCAAAACAATTTTTAGAAAGTTTGTACAAAGAAGTTTAAGCTACGATATCTGGGGCACCTAGTCTTCATATTACTTATATTGAATTTGCTATTCTTGGAATATTTTATTCTTTTCAAGCTACATGTTCCCAATCAATTCCTTTTTTTTACCATCCTTGATAATTTATTCATTTCGAGCTATGTCTCAAATCAATTCTATTCTTATCCAGTGTTATGATCTTTTGCAAGCATGTTGCATTGGAATAATGATTAATGAATTAACAATACTTTCACAAAGAAAGTTCTGCTTATTATTCAGAAGTTTTTAAATGATACAAGAACTTGAAACATGACTATTGTTTAGAACACACCAAGTTAAAAAAACTCTAAATTAAGACTATCCCTTCGAATTTTGTTGTCAAAATATTGATTGAACAAAATGACAAAATATTGTGTCGGTGATAAAGTTTCAATGGGCAAACAAACAATGATCACTAAGTAATAAGGGTAGGTTATTCTTGGAGAAGAAAATTCTACATTTGTGCATAAACATTCGGTCACAACACCCTGGGAATGGTGTAAAAAACTAAAGAGATTCACATCCTCTACCCTTGAATTGCAGTAGAAGAGGATTGAGAAAAAGCCAGATCTTATACCCCGGGGTTACAGTGGGAGAAAGATGGTACAAATCTTATGTCTCAGAAGTACAGTGGAATAAACCTTGAAGTTACAATGGGGGCAATCTGATTAAGTAAAATGTGAGTGTTTCTTTGAAAATACTAGCCAGACAAGATGGCGTTATAACATGTCAGTGATAAAGCCTTAATGAATAATGAGCAATGACAACTCAAATATTAAGGGATCATTCTCATGACATTCTGCATTCATTCATACACATCTAGTTAGGAGTTTTTGATTCATTTCGATTATAACATCCTAATCACTAGGCATAAATAGGCCCATGAAAGAGATTCTACAGGTCATGTTCCCTATAGAACAGATCAGTGGAGTTATAGATCCTATATCTCTGAAGTTGCAATGGGATGGATTGAAGTCATTATCGCGGATCTTATCTTTCTGAAGTTACAGTGGAGCAGATTGAAGCCACCAACCTTATCTACCTGAAGTTACAGCGGAGCAGACTGAAGACAGTGAATCTTGTTTCCCCGAAGATTGCAGTGGAACAAATTAAAGCTACAAATTATGGTGGACCTTATCTTCCTGAAGTTGCAGTGGTGCAGATTGAAGCCACCAGCCTTATCTTCCTGAAGTTGCAGCGGAGCAGACTGAAGATAGCGAATCTTGTCTCACTGAAGATTGCAGTGGAATAGATTAAATCTACAAATTATGGCAGATCTTATCTTTCTGAAGTTGCAGTGGAGCAGATTGAAGCCAACAGCCTTATCTCCCTGAAGTTGCAGTGGAGCAGGTTGAAGATACAAATCTTATCCCCCTGAAGTTGCAGTGGGGCAGATTGAAGCCACAAGTCTTATATCCCTGAAGTTGCAGTGGAGTAGACTGAAGGTAGCAAATTTCATTTCCATGAAATTGTAGTGGAACAAATTGAAGCAATAAATCACAAATCTTATCTCTATGGAGTTGCAGTTGAGTAGATCATATCAAATATTATCTCCCTGAAGTTGCAGTGGAGCAGATTGAAGTCACTTCCTGTACCCTTGAAGATGCGGTGAAAGGGAATGAGGCTACTTGAAAGAAAGAAGCACCATAAAGTCAATATTCGACAAGATTAGGCAAAATTGACCTCTTTAAAGTCTTTGCTCCATTCTCGTTACACGACAATGAGCAAAGAAGGGCAGCTATAATAGGTCAATTTTGGCCGGGCCTAAAACCAAATAAATAAAACCAAAACAAATAAATGAGATCAAGTCCAAAATATTTACAAACCAAATAATAAGCCCAAACTTATACTACCCAATTACAGCCCAAATGCAACAAAAACCATAGTGGCCCAACAGCCCAAAAACTAAACATTTTCAGCAACAAAAAAGGAGGGAAAACCTTAGCAGTCGCCGCCGCCCTAACTGCCGCCACCTCCCCAGCACGCAACACTCCATACGCCAATTGGCTAACGGCTTTGTACCTACAAAACGAACAAGCTTGAAGAATCTAATAACAATGTAAAAAATAAGAGAAAAAATAGAAAAATAAGTGGTATTTTCAGGCTATAAAAAGGGCCCCGATTTTATGTTTCTTTACTTACGAATGAATCAAAGAAGAACAAAGAAAAATCAATTCAAATACAGACCATTTTTAAGGTAGTTCATTTTTTTTCTATTACTATTTTTTCCCTCTCTTCATTTTCGTTCGTTTTTTTTTAAGAAAAAGAAATCGAAAATAATAAAAAGAAGACCGAAACTTACCTTTATTCACTTTTTTACTCCGCATTGGAAGGAGGTCCGCCGATTTCGATAAAAATCAATGTCTTTTTTGAGTCGGGAAATCGAAAAGCCAAAAAATAGGCTTCTCTCAATTTTTCGGCCACCGCGGACGGCGACGCCGTCACCGACGGCCGTCGCGGTGGTTCGGCGACCTAAACTGGCCGGGTTTTGAAAAGTTGGAGAGAAAATGGGGAGAGAATTTTTAGTTTTTTTTTTAAAAAACTGAGAATGAAATCAATTTTTTTTAAAAAAAATTGGTTTTATAGGCCCCACAATACGGCGCCGTTTAGGGCTGATTGCAATTGCCCTAAAACGGCACCGTTTTGGCCTTAGTTTTCACTCAACCCACGTGTTGACCTGACCCAAGGGGAGGATCCGCGTGTTTTCTATTAAAGGGTTATTTGCGTTTCATGCCCTTACGTATTTTCGGTCTGTTTTAATTTAGTCCTTTTGCGTTTTCTCTTTATTTTTTAAATTTGACCGCAGATTTGTCCAGGTTTTCAATTTGGTCCTCGATTCGTTAGACCCCTAGGGAAGGGACGTGTAACCTAGAAATTGGGTTTATTGCCAGTTTACCCTTCCTTTCTTCGTGTGCGTTTCAATTAGGTCCTAATCTTTCTTTTTGTTATCTTTTTTTCCCTCTAATTTTAGTTTGATTTCAGTTCAGCCCCTAGCCCATTTAATTTATTTTCTTTTTTAAAAAAGGAAGGCGCCTATTGTTATTCATTTTATATTATTTATTTTAAACCGCATTATTATTTATTTAAGTTACATATATTATTTGTTTTAAACCATTTTAATATTATTTATTTTAAATTTGTCCAATGTACATAGGTTGTTTGTTTGATATTTTTTATTTTATTTTATTTTTATTCATTTTAAATTTTTCCATTTTATTATTTGTTTTAAATTATTATTTAATTTAAATTACTGTATAAATTTTTTCGTTTCATTTTCTTTGATTGTTAATTTCCGTATTAAAAAGGGTGTGTTGTTTGATTGTTGCCATGTTGTGTATTATTTTAAACTTCTTTTTCTATTTATTTATTTTGAACTTTTTATCTATTATTTTAAATAATCTTAGGTGTTATTTATTTTAAATTGCTTCGTATATCATTCATTTTAATTTGTTTTACAAATCATTTATCTTAAGTTGTTTTATGCTATTTACTTCAAAATTGTTCTTTATATTATCTAGTTTCATTTTCTTTGATTGATGATATTAATATTAAGATGACATATGCCATTATGTGTATGAATTGTTTATCGTATTTTATATTGTTGTCATTCCTCAATGTAGCCATAGATTTATGTATTGTTTTCTATATCACCTTAATTTTTACCCGAATTCGTAAAATTTTCTTTTAAAAATTTAATAAATACAATATGACGTATTCGGAACTTTAAGAAATCATACCCTAACTTACGGGGTTTCGATTTTCTCATTGAACATAAAACGGCCAAATATTCCTTTAGATTTCAAAATACACGAAATTTCAATAAAGTTTAAGGCAAAATTATTCTCAAGGACTTAAAATATCGCGTCCTAACTTACGGGATGTGATATTTTATTATCCCGAGAAGAGAGTGTCTTTAATGTTCATCTCAAGCGGAATTTTTTTTAGTAAAATAGATAAATACAAAGAAGGGTCGTATTTTTAAAATCCTTTTCGAATTTTCAATTTTCGACATTAAGACATTATTCAATCAATTAGGTACCAATTTTGGGCGTTACGAGGGTGTTAATCCTTCCTCGTGCGTAACCGACTCCCGAACCCGTTTTTCTGAATTTCATAGACCAAAATTGTTATTTTAATAAATTAAATCATCACGAGGTGACTCGATCACACCTAAAAAAATGAACGGTGGCGACTCCATTTTCGTTTTAAATAAAAGTCGACCCCCTTTTGTTTCAAAAACAAAGGTTTCGACAGCAGCCATTAAAATGGAAGGAATATATGATCGCAAAAGTAGAAGAAACCCAGAGAAGCTTTGTGTTCATCTAACACCCTAATGGGAAATTAAAGAAGCTAGCAAAGACCCAAGAATTGTTGAACCCTATGTATTTAACATCTGGCAGCAAGGGATAATAATTTAATGATATTATGTGCAATTTAAATTTAGCAAATTAAATATACATACCTCTTAGAAATTGTAAATTTGATGGTAAAGTTGATTCTAGCAATTAGTGTTGTGGTCAGCAAAGCATGCCCAAAACTTTTAAGATGCTACAAGAAGAATAAAACAAAACTCCATAATAGTGAAAAATACTAAAATAAATGAAAAATAAAAGAGTATAAATTACAAAATTACGAGTGAATTAACTTATATGATGAGTGAGAATGGTGCGAACAAAGCGAACTGCAGCAACTACTAAGTATTTTTCCCTTCTCCAAGTCAATAACAAAACTTTTTCTATAACATTGTTAAGGATAAAATTACACCTGTAAACAATGAAGATAAGGTCATATACGAATAGCAGGAAGATTTAAAATATATACGAATAGTAGGAAGATTTAAAATATATTTTAATAAAAAAATGTTTATTAAAATATATGAAGACATAATTTAATATAAAAATTCAAGTACAACAAAACGAGGTTGCTGCCCAATATCGAATTGGGGACTTTCAGCATGTAAAGACTGTCGCCATAACCACAACAACGAAGCAATTGACGATTTTTCATTCCAAATACACAAAAATCAACACTAATAATAACAAGGCAAAATCAAATGTAAAGAGATTTTGGTAAAAGTATGTTTTCACCCTTTCACTATCTTAATGCGGTGTAATTTGATAAACGGAAGAACAAGATCATTCAGCAAAGAATGAACACGTATGACAAGCAAATGTCAAACAACCTCATGTCTCAGAAATGACAATGTCATATTTGTATTCAACTCCCTATTTTGCCATTTAAATTCTCTCATTTTTATTGATTTGATAAAAATGTAGATTAGTAGGCAATGCTGTTATCTTGTTGTAGATGCATGTTTATTGTGAATTAATCCGTTTATTAGTTCTCATTTATGTAAAATTGTTCATTTTATATATCAAATGCTTACAAACTATTTATAGACTATAGTCTGGCCTTTAAAACAAAAACTGAAAATATTAAAATCTAATAATAACCATAAACTAATGACTCTTGACCTTTCATTCCCCTAAAAAAACTGCTAATTTAAACCTATTAAAAAATAAAACTCTTGACCTTTCATTTAACGTTTATTCAACAAAACTCCCCTGTAAACTTAAATGCTTCTGCCATCCTTCATGCCAATTATTTTCTTGTAGTTGTCGAAAAGTACCATCGGTAGTGGTTTCGTGAAGATATCCGCGACTTGGTCCCGACTTGCCACGTGCACTAATTTCACACTTCCTTCTTTTACATGATCTCAGATGAAATGAAAGTGAATGTCAATGTGTTTGCTTCTCTCATGATTCACTGGGTTCTTTGCCAACTCAATCGCTAATTTATTGCCAACTCGTATCTCAGTTACACCGAGTTGTTGTTGCTCCAACTCGCCCAACAAATTTCTGAGTCATATAGCATGACACAAACACCAAGATACTGCCACATATTCAGCTTCACATGTCGAGAGTGTCACGATTGGTTGCTTCTTTAAAAGCCAAGTAAACGTCTTGTTACCCATAAAAAACACATATCCTGATATACTTTTCCGATCATTTAAGTTTCTGCACCAATCACTGTCGGAGTACCCAATAACTTGTAATCTTTCATATTTGAATAGAATAACCTGAGTGACACTGTTCCAAGAATGTCGACTTGACATCCATTTGAAATATCAGCCATTTAAATTGAGCTGCTTGTGCAAAGAGCAATCAGATTGTCTCCGTTCTTGCAACTGAAGCAAATACCTCATCATAATCGATTCTCTCATTTTGCTTGTATCCCTTTGCAACAAGTTGCTCCTTGTACCGTTCTAACTCGCCTTGAGCATTCATCTTTCTTTTGAACACCCACTTCACACCAATGGGCTGACTTCCTTTCGGCAATTCCATTAACTCCCCTGTGTTGTTGCAGTCAATTGTTTTAATCTCCTCGTTTATGGCAGTTTACCACTTCTTGTCTCGCACCGCTTCTTCAAAACTTATATTCTCAGAATCTGCCAAAAGACATACAATATGCACCTCATTTGTTGAATCATACAAATTTTGCAAACTTCGCATTTTGGGTTATTGTGTTTCATCTTCATCATCGGTAGTTTCAGGATTTGTCGGTATGATTGTTAGTGTAGCGGTTGATGAACCTCCATTTTTAATGATAACCTCTGTTGAGTTATTTCAATCCCACTCGCTTGCTTCATTGAATCGTACATCACGACTTACCATAACCTTCTTGCTTATTGGGTCGAGTAACTTATATCCTTTTGTTTTCTCATCATACCCAATAAAAATAAACCTTTTGCTATTGTCTTCGAGCTTCATTCTTCGTTGATCCGGCACGTGTGCATAGGCCTCACTACCGAACACTTTGAAATGAGAAACTGTTGGTTTTTGTCCGCTCCATGCCTCTTATGGTGTTTGATCATCCAACTTCGCATGTAGACATCGATTTCACATATAGATGGCACATTGCACGGCTTCCGCCCAAAATTCCTTCGGCATCTTCTTGCTCTTGAGCATTAACTGAACCATGTCGAGAACAGTCCGGTTCTTCCTCTCGACCACACTGTTTTGTTGGGGAGAGTACGGTGCAGTTAGGAATTGTCTTATGCCTTTCTCCTCACAATACTCCATGAAAGCCGTCGAAGTATACTCGCCACCTTTATCGGATCGTACAGATTTGATATGTCTACCAATTGCTTTTTCCACCATCACTTTAAACTTTTTGAACACCTCGAACGCCTCAGATTTTTCTTTCAGAAAATAAACCCAAGTTTTTCATGAGAAATCATCGATAAAGGAAATGAAGTACCTTTTACCACTAAAAGATTCGGGTGTGATTGGTCCACATATGTCAATATGAATCAATTCGAGAAGTTGATTAGCCTGATATTTTTCCTTTTTTTAAAGCGAATTTCTCGCATGCTTGTCTAGCACACATTCTTCATAAAATTTTCCCTTGTAGTCCATGTCTGTAGCCAGTGCACCATGTTCTTCTTCGCCAACTCGTTTAGACCACCATAATGAAGGTGGCTAAAACGGAGATGCCACAGCGACGCCTTGTTTTCAACGTCGACTCGTAAACATTTTTCTTGAACGCTTCTCAAATTTAACTTGTACATGCAATTTCTCCCTATTTCAACTCGAGCGACCAAACGCTCTTGCTTATCTTTCAAGTGTAACACCCGGTCTTTCATAAGTAATGAATAACCTTTTTTTATGAGTTGCCCCATACTCAAAATGTTGCTCTTGAGGTTTGGTACGTAATACACATATTGGATTGACCTAACTAACCCATGCTTTTGTAAATAACAAACGGTACCTTGGCCTTTTACCTCAACCTTCGATGCATCTCCAAACAACACATGTCCCGTTTTAATCTTTCGCATCTCTTTGAATAGGTGCTTGTGCCCACACATATGGTTGCTTGCACCCGTGTCAAGATACCACACCATGTTGTTGGTGTTGACTTCATTGTATGTCATCAAGAGAAAACCTTCTTTCGCCTCCTCATTTTCCGTGGTTAGGTTGGTTATCTCTTCCACCTTTTTCAAGACACGATATTCTTTCGCGAAATGCCCTGCCTTACTACAATTGTAACACTTATCAGAGTTACAATGCTTCACATAGTGACCATATTTTTCATACTTGTAGCACTCGATGTTGAAAAAATTTGACCATCCGCCTCTTCCGCGACCACATCTTCTTCCACGCCAATTTTGTTAGTTTGATTGCTCATTCTCCTCATAATGCCCTTCTTAACCGCGGCCTTTTCCACCACAACCATTTCTTCAATCTCTACGACCACGGTCTCTACCTCGAAAGCTTTGAGAATAAAGAACCTTTTCGTCTTTGATTGATGCCTTGGTTTGAAGTGCTTGCTCGAATGTCTCCTCTTTCTTCTTCTGCTTACGTTGTTCATGTGCCTCAAGAGAACCGGTGAGTTCATTGACTATGAGCATTTCTAGATCCTTTGAATCTTCTATGGCACATACGACATTCTTAAAACTGTCAGTTAACGACCTCAAAATCTTCTCCACAACTCGTGCATCAATTAATGCTTCTCTGTTTCGGTTGAGTTGGTTCACCACGGTTTGAACACGCGTGATGTAGTCAGAGAAACCTTCTGATTCCTTCATCTTCATGCCTTTCAACTCGCTGTGAAGAGTTTGAAGGCAGACTTGTTTAACTCGGTTGGCTCCTTTGTACACCTTCACTAAAATGTCCTACGTTTCTTTTGAAGTTGTCGCACTTACAATCTTCTCAAATCGGAATAACATGTACAATGTTGCCTTATCTTTCGATCGCATTTCTTTTAATACCTTTTTTTGACCGTCGTATATCCCGTAGTAGTTGTGGGTTCTACATAACCTTCTTGGACCACCTCCCAACCATCTTGAGACCCAATAAGAGCTTTCATTTGGATGTTCCAATTCTCGTAGTTCACCTTTGTTAGTCAAGGCAGCGGCATATTACTGGTCACACTCTCTATAGCTCGGATACCAAATTGTAAAATTTTTCATTTTATATATCAAATGCTTACAAACTATTTATAAACTATAGTCTGCCCATTAAAACAAAAACTGAAAATATTAAAATCTAATAATAGCCATAAACCAATGACTCTTGACCTTTCATTCTCCTAAAAAAACTATTAATTTAAACCCATTAAAAAACATAACTCTTGACCTTTCATTTAACGTTTATTCAACAATTTATATTGCGACTTTTGGGATTATCTCTGACGCATCAAGCTATACCTACAGGAGCTATTACAAATGCACGTGTGCTGGATGCAATGTTAGGAAGCATCTGGAAAGAGCATCAACTGACCCAAAAGCAGTCATAACAACATACGAGGGAAAGCATAACCACGACGTTCCAATAGCTAGAAACAACAGCCACAACATGGTGAACAACAGTTTGTCATAGACAAAACTGCACAAGGTTGTGGCTGAGAACCAGAACCATTCTTTACTTAAAGCAATGGATTTTGGAAGCAATGGTCAGGGACTAGCAGTTTTAAGGCTAAAGAAGGAGCAGATAAGAGTGTAATCCCCCACCTCTTAAAGCAGCCAGGGTCTAGCCATTCATTGTTATGAAAATGCACAAGGGTGGAATAAATAACGCAGGTGAAATTGAAGGATAAATTCTGGTGAAGCATAATATAATTACCCAGTTTTGAACGTTGGAATTTATAAGTATGTATAAAAAACGCCACTATTGCTTACCTTTTGCGACGTTGTTCTCATAAACGTCGCTAATGCTTAACTTTTTTACAATTTTTATATTAAATTATTATATCATTCATATCAATTTTAAATGAATAATTTTTGAAAATTTAAGTAATATTTAAAAGAATTAGATAAAATTTACAATTTTTATATAATTTTTTATGTAAGAAAATAAAAACAAAAACAAAAAATTTCAAAATATGAAAAAAAGAACTTTAAAATTTTTTCTCTTTTTTAATTATATATTTTTTCAATATTTTAAGAGATTTAAATAACTTTTTCAATTTACTAATTAATTTTGTTTCTCTAGAGATGCATGGGTTAGCAATTTTTTTAATTTTAATATATAAAGTTTATCTACTATCTCTTAAATAATTTAAAATATAATGATAATTTTAATATATTAAAATTAATATTATCTCTTTTATAATTATATAAGAAATTATTTAATATATAAATTAAAAAACAATAAGTCATATACCCAAAAAACTTTAAAATTATTTTAAATAATAGTATTTTATTTTTTTCATTTTTAACATATTTTTTCTATGTTTTTACTTTCAAATTTTTTTTCTACGTGTCATTAATTTTTTCTAAAGATTTTAAATATTAAATTAAAAATAAATTGTGTAAGACCCAATTTCTACCCGGGGCCCAAACCAAAATATCTCACCAGCCCAAAACTGACTTCAGCCTAAATATAAACTAAAACCCAACAAATTACAACCCAAAAATGAAGGCCCAAGTGGCCCAAAATGTTTAAAAATTTTCAGAAAAATTTGAAAGCACCTAGGGTCTTCTGCCACTGACCGCACGCTTCTGCCACCACGTCTCACAGCCTCTGCCACGCCTCTGCTACCTGCAAGAAACTAACAAAGTAGAAAACAACAGATAGGGACAGACTAAATCACAAAAAAAAACAAAAACGAATCTTGTATTTCGACTATAAAGGCCTTAATCGGATGCTTGTAAGGGGTTCCCCTTTTTTGGAAAAAAATGAAATAAAAAGGAAAATAGAGCAGATTTGAGAGGTGGTTTTTTTACTTTCTTATTCGATTTATTTATTTATTTATTTATTTATATTTTTTATAATAAATAACAAAATAAAAAAGAGAGAGCTTACTGGAGCCGCCCCGTGACCGCATCGCCGGAGGGCGGTCCTCCATAGGTGGTGACGGAAACCGAAAAGTCCTTCTCTTTTCTCGTCGTTTTATCGAACTTAGAGGGTCTTTTGGGTAATTTTAACCCCAAATCTGGGCTACACCTGAAAAGAGGAGCAAAAAGGGGCATTTTGGTTTTTTCGGCCACTGCGGACGGCGGCGCCGTCGATGGCGGCCGACGGCCGGTGCAGTGGCCGATGACCGGACCCCTGCCGGATTCTGGGGAGAGTATGGGGCTTGAGAGTTTTTTTATTTAAAAAAGAAGGAAGAAATAAAATTTTTAAAGAAATTTTGGGATTTTATAGCAGGCATAAAACGGCGCCGTTTTGGAGTTTGGGTTCAGTGACCAAAACGACGTCGTTTGGTCTCTGACCTGTGACCCGACCCGAATGCGGCCAGGATCCGCGTGTTTTGACTTGGAGGGGCTATTTGCAGTTTCAACCCCTCCACTTTTGCAACATGGTGCAATCTGACTTTTTCTTGTTTTTTTTAGGCCGCGAATTTTGTTTCTGCTGTAATCAGGTCCTTTGACCATGTGCGGTCCTTCGCGCTGAAACGCTGCGCTCTAGGATTGGGGCATATTGCCCGATCAGTCCTTCATTCTTTTCGGTGCGCTTTATTTTGGTCCCTAGCAACCATTATTTCATTTGCAATTTTGACCCGAGTTTTTAACCCGAATTTGATTGCGTCCTAGGCCATTTTATTTATTTATTTATTTTTAAAAAATCCCTTTCATCATCATTAATTTTAAGTTTTGTGTGTTATTTATTTTTTAAAATTGTTTTACGTATTCCTTATTTCAAAATTTTCTTTTATATTTCGTTATTTGTAAACTATTATATATATGAATATGTCTTTCGAATTTTCATATATATATTCTTTAAAATGTTTCATATCCTATTATTATTATTATTATTATTATTATTATTATTATTATTATTATTAGACTATTTTATTATCATTTATTTTAAGTTTTCCTATATATTGTTTATTTGAAACTTTTATTATTTATTGTTCTTATAAATCATTTATGTTAAATTATAATTTATTTTCGATTGCTATATGTATTATCTTGTTTTATTTTCCTTTGGTTATTAATGTTGATATTAAAATGATGTATGTTGTGTACTTATTGCCATTATGTGTACTATGAATTGTTATTCGTATTTTAATATTATTGTCATTCATCAACGTAACCATTTATTCATACATCAAATTTAACATTACATCAATTTTTACCCAAATTCGTAAAAAAAGAAAATTTTGGAAATAAAGACAATACTCGATACTTGGGATCTTCGAGAGGATTGAGCTCTAACGTGTTGGGTTCCAATTTTCTTCGTTGAATCTAAATAATCGAGAATGCTCTTTAATAAAAAAAACATAAATAAAAATATCATTATCGAGAATTCAATACGTTGTGTCCTAACGCATTGGATATGACACGTTGTTTTCTCGAGATGAGGATTTTTCAAAAAAAATAAAGGCAATATTCCGTATTTAGAAATTCGAGAAGTAGTGCCCTAACTTACTGGGTTTAAAATTTTTTTTCTCGCGTTAAACCTAAATAACCGAATATCCTTTTTAAAATTAAAATAAAAGAGGTTTAAATAAAAAATAAAAGGCAAGCTTACTCTTAAAAATACGAGGTGTCATGTCCTAACTTACTGGATGTGACATCTTGTTACTTCGAGATAAGGAGGCATTTTCCATTTTGATTTATTCGGGTAATTTTAAAAATAACACAATATAAAAAGGGATCGTATTTTTAAATTCTTTTCGAGTTTTTAATTTTCGATACCAAGACATTAATTAATCAACTAGGTACCAAATTTTGGGCGTTACGAGGGTGTTAACCCTTCCTCGTACGTAATCGACTCCTGAACCTGTTTTTTTGAATTTCGCAGATCAAAAGCGTTGTTTTAATAAATCTAAACCTTTTATTAAAAATAACCGTTTTTCGAGGTGACTCGATCACACCTCATCAAAAAAAGATTGGTGGCGACTCCCGTGTTCGTTTTTGTTTTCAAAATCCTAGTCGACCCCGTTTTCACAAAAAATGGTGTCAACAAATTGTATTTTAATTAATATAAAGAAACTAGTTAAATAATAAATAGAAGAGGATGAAAGAGTGCATGAGCTGTCGAAAAGAATACATGATTGCCACTTGGATGATGGGTGAGAATATAGGAAGCATAGTGGCGCCATTTTGTATAAAATAAAATGATTTTTTGAGTAAAAACGCCGTTAATGCTTGACTTTTCGCGGTGTTTTTTTGCATAAACGCCGCTACTACTAGACTTTTTGTGGCATTTTTCTCATAAACGCCTCTATAGCTCTAACATTTTGCAGAGTTTTCCGATAAACGCCACTAATGTATAATTTTTGCGACGTTTGCTAAAAGCTTAATTTCCTGTAGTGATTGTTATAAAATAAGTAGACAAAAAAGTAAATAACAAAGAGAATGGAAGAGTAAAGAGAGATCGTATTTTATTGATCAATTAGAATATTTACAAAGTTTCTCTAAAGTCTCTATTTATAGGCATAAGAAGTATAAATGAAGTAGAGATGTACTCCTAATGACTATTAAAATTTAAAGTACATCGAAACTTATCTTGATATTAATAGACATCCATTTAATAAAATAGTCATAATAAAAATGTCAATAAAAATAAAGAATAGTAGAGAATTCAATATTTATTTGCAATATGATGGTGAATTTGCATTTTAACTCTCTCTTTTTTTCTAAAAAAAATAAGAATATTTGAAATTTTAAAAACTAGTATGGTAAAAGAATTGTAAAAAAAAATTAATAGTATTTTAAAACATAATTACTATCTTAAAAATACTATTTTTTTTCAAATATAAGGTAACAATTAGTGTTAAAAACCAGTTGTTTTAAAATTTTTACCAAACATAATAATTAATATTTTTTAGATAATTTGGTAAAAGATTAACTGCATTTTAATCATTAAATAGTATGGTAACTTAAAATGGCTTTAATAAAAAATCATAAATATATATTTAATACAATTACTCATCATTAATTTGCATTTATTTGAAATAAGTAAAGGAAATTAATAATTATTTATTAAATAAAATAATAATTAATAATTATTTAAGACAAACCTATAAATAAAAATTACACTCACCTAATATTATATATGTAATTTAATTCTAAATTTTTTTAAAAATGTTGATGACAATTCCATACCATGAAATTGATAATAAAAAATTCAATATTCCGCCAAAATATAAATAATATTAGAAAAAAATCAAGAAAATACATAAAAAAATTAAAATTTTAAATATTATATAAAATATTCCTATTTTGGAAAAAATAGAAGTCAAAGTATTTTTTAACCATATATATTAGCTTGAAAAAATATTTAGCAAATTAGTCAATTATTTATTGAAATAGTCAACCGATTTTAAAATGGGCATCCCCAGAATTGGACTTCAAGAGTTGCAACGAGGATGGAAGATGACACCTCGACATGCCCACTTCCCCTTTCATGCATGTTTCATCTTATAAAAAGATGGCATATTATCATAAATAATCCTTGAAAGCTCATTGAAATTTCGATATAGTCCATCCATTTTGTAGGTTTAAAAGTAAATCGTAGCATTCATTTAAAGATTGTACTTTAATTTAAATTTTAAACTCTAATAATACTTTTTAATTTAAATAAAAATACGGTTAATATTTTTAATTCAAAAATAAAAGTTTTAAATATAATTTTAAATTGAAGGGAACATAAAAAAAGTTGATAAATTTTAAGGACTATATTGAAAATTTTTAGATGAAACTAATAAATTTTTAAATATGATTTTGAAGTGGATGGACTAAATTGAATGATATTATTCAACTTTTTAGACTATGGAGTGGAAGTCAGGTCATCCAAGCTCCAAATTCCAATTTTATTCCAATTAAAAAAGGGAATAATATCATACACGATCCCTGAAAATTCATTAACTTTTCAATTTAGTTCATCCACTTCAAAATTATATTTAAAAACTGTTAAAATTTAATTATTATTAAATAAAGTATTGAAATACAATTCTTTATAAAAAATGAAAATGTAAGATTTAGTTGTTAAAGGCGTAAAGTTATAATTTACAAAATGGATAGATTATATTGAAATTTTGATGAGCTTTCAAGAATTATTTATGATAATATGCCTGCTTTTTATAAGATGAAGCAGGCATGAAAACTGAAACAAAAAAATTATCACGGGCATGCACTCTTGAAGTAGAGATGATAAATATATTAAATCAAATTTATTATTGTAAAATAGATTTTTTTTGTTTCATAAAATATTTTATCGAAAAGTTTTAAATATTTTCTAAAATTGTTTAAAAATTATGTTTATTTTCAGATGAGATGAAGTATATTTAAATATTTTAATGATGTATATTTAGTACAGTACTGTAGTTCTAAACGTTTAATATGTGAAATTTGAGAATGAAAGCTTGGAACCATTTCCTATGCCAATATCCACAATGGAAGCACCTCAAGATCAGTGTATTTATTTCGGAGAGTGTCGAGGTGTTTTATATATTTCAATCACCTAATTTGCTCTCATGTCTTCAGAATTTGATGTATTTGAGATGGCAAGTGATTATTCTCACTGGACTCTAAAGCATAGACTTTATATTGGGGATATTGGAAAGGATTTCCCTGATATAATCTGGGTTATTCATCCAAATCCTCCAGCCTATCATTGGCATGCTCCCATATTTTCTGATGTGTGTATTACTCAATTTGAGAAAGATGAAGAACCAAAGGTTGTGATATGGATAGAGAATAAAGTCATTTGCTATGATTTTAATGATAGGGCATGGAAACCACTTTATGATCTAGGACCCGGAGTCACCGATGGCTCGTGGGATGGCTATTATAGGGGTTTTATTTTTCCTTATCAAAGTCTTCATGCCTTTCAGTACTTTGAGAACCTGTCTTCTGTTTGAGGTTGTATCTCCATTTTGGTCCTGTTTTGGTAAGTAACTGAGAAACTATCTCATTTATTAGTGTACCCTTGAGTCACTTGATTACATTTGGCAGTTTATCTTATATATGTTATATGTATCTATGTATTTATGTGTATGTGTGTATAAGCCAATTTAATAGCTGACACGTAAGCCTACACGTATTTGTGAATGTCCATTAAGTAGGTATGTTGCCCACCAATTATATTTGTTTGGCAGGATCCCACAACATGCTCCTCTTATTTTTTATCATTGATGCATTCAGGGTTGATGTTTCGTATTTTTGTTTTTTGAGTTGTAATCAGAATCTGGAATCTGTTGATTGATGTTTGTAAGCACGTATTTCTTAGTTGGAGTCATTGCTGTTAATTTCTTATTTCATTTTTTATAGTAGCTTTCTTTCTTTGCATGTGGTTAGAGACCGCAAATATTTGTTTGGCAAAAAAAAGAAAAGAAAAAGTGCTGCGAAGTATTATGACTTTGCATGTTTCTTGATGTACTTGTGTCAAACACTTGCACCCCACACATTTTCGGGCATAGGTACGGAGATATGACCTCCAACTAAAGCGGAAAAACTTTGAAAAGTTGAACATACCCATTGGTTCCATGTTTTGTCAAGTTAATGTTTGTAGTGTTAAAAGAGCAGCAAATGTTATGTTACTACTGCATCTTATAGTATCGTTTGGTTTTTGTTGTAGTAAAATTATGCTTTCAATTCAACAGATGGAGCGGAGGTTCGGATTTTGTACTTTTACATGGAATACCCAGGTAGAGAGAAGATTTACTTGAATCTCAGGGAGGATCCGATATCATTTTGTTGGTCGAGATTCATGCATAATCTTATAGTATGGTACACGGTTGGTTGCTTTTTCTTTCGAGACCTCAATCTGGCGTTTCTGTTGAACTTTAGTTTTGGGGTAGTTTTCTTTCCATGATACAGTTGTTGAATATATTTTTGATTATGGGAAACGTAGCAATCAAGAAATATAGTATCATCATCATGGAGTATTACTATCAAAACTGAAATAATTCGATTCTTTTTTAGTTTTGATGGTTTGAAAATGGCACTTGCTATGGAAGTTCAATCTCCACGGACAACTACGAAATTGTTGTTCAAAGATTTGGGGTTCCTAGTTTCAACCTAATTTAAACTTTAAACCCTAAATTGATGAAAATAAACAAGGTTGTTAGGATCGGATTGGACCAGCTGGTTGGATCAAGATTCGGTTGGTATGTCAACATGAAGAATTGGCATGATTAAACTCAATTTTTTTATATTAAGATCAACAACAATCAAGATCCTCATCTAATTAAATTTAAACACGCTTGCCATCATCATTAAGATGATGATTGAGCAAGGGGAATGATAAGGTTTTGAATTTGTCTCATCTAAATATATTTTTCTGGTAAAGGTCTCATCTAAGTATATTTTTCTCAGAGCAAACGAAATGGTAAGAGTTTAAATTCATCTCATCTAAATATGAAATTGATTACATCTTTGTAAGTTAAAAAAAAAGTTTAATAGTATAAAAGAACTCCAAAATATCTAAAATATCAATTAGGCTCCACCCAACTTAATTATGTAAAATATTTTTAGTGGTAACGAGTGAAAATGCCTATTGATACAGAGGGTTGATTCAGACAACCGACATTTCTCAAGGGTGATTGAGGATGAAGTGGTGGTGTTTCCAAAAGGTGTGCTTCACTTTGGGATGAATGTTGGTGAGAAGCATGCTGCAAATTTGCATGTCATAATACCCAAAACCTCTTTGATTTTACCTTTTTATGATATTTTTTTTATATTTTTACAATTTTTTATAATTTTAAAATAAATTTAAACAAATAAATATCCAGATTCAAATGAATCAGGACAACCATTTGAAGAATATGTTCTCTAAATTCAAAGACTTCTTGCAAAAAATCTTTACCATTCATCTTTTTCTTTTGAAGACTTTGATGCATTTTGCAGTCTTATTTTTTCTTTTGAAGACTTTAAACTCTTTAAACTTTCTAGTCGTGTGTTGGAAAGATGGATGAGACAACCAGCCTAAAAAAAACCCGAAATATTCTCCTAGCCACAAGTCCACCCATTAGACTTGATGAGCAACGATGTATGATCCGATTTGTCGTTTTTGGTAGAAAAAGAACGATGAATGGTCAATTACAAGACTATTACGAGAAAATTGGCCATCTAACCGGAATTGGTCAGCAACCGTTGCAGGGATATCTTGGAAAGCTTGGGGACCGAAAAGGAGTCCCTTCATCAGCCCAGCCAATGTGTGGGCAGCCATATTTGCCTTCCTTGAGACCTGCTATATATTCACCTGTCATTCTCATCTACAAAGTTCTAGAATTCTTTAAGACCGAATACTTTTATCTATATCAACTTGTCTTATGTTTTATACAAAATTTTCAACTTATTTCTAAATTTACTATCTAATTAAATATTAACCTTTTTTATACAATAAACCTATTTCTATCTCTATAACCCTATATTCACTTCTAAATTTATTTAGATTACCCATGACCTTTTTTATCCCTTAAATTAGAATAAAATACATATTTAAATGTATTTGAATCTACATTTTACTGATTGTTGCAATAACAACACCACCAATTAAATTAAGGCTCCATCTATTTAAAACATTCACTTAATAATTATTTAATGTAATTAAAATTATTTTAATCCCTTTAAATAAAAAAAACTAATAACAAAACAGAATAAGATTGAAAATCAAAATATATTTATTCTAAATGAGAATAAATTTCAACAAATCCACAAATTTAAAGAAAATTTACATAATTTTAACCTAAAATCTTAAAGTTTGTTCGGCTTTTAGATAGAAAAATGATAAACTCCTTTATTCCAAAATTTAAAATTTAATATTTATCAAATTAAAGTGTTAGATAATTAAATTATAATGTTTCAAGTATTAAATGATATTTTGTATATAAATATTATATTAAAACAAACAATTTAGAAGATACTTTCACTTTATCTTAATTAAAATATAAATTATTATCTAACCTATTAATTTAATTTATTAATTATTTTAAATAAATTAAAACTCTAGTTATCCTAATTTAATTTAAACTCTTAATTATCTAAATTAGAATTCTAATTATCTTAATTTGATTTAAATTATTAATTATCTTAACTAAAATTTGAATTATTATCTAACCTATGAGTTTAAATTGTTAATTATCTTAAATAAATTAGAACTCTAATTATCTTAACTAAAATCTAAATTATTATCTAACCTATTAATTAAATTCCTAATTATGTTATCTAATCTTTTAACCCAAATCCTCATCAGTTTACCCACTAAAGACGCTTCTCAGATTCAAGTTTGTTTCCAAACAATGCCTTGCTCTCATTTTTGCACCTCTCACACTCGCAACCACCAAGCCAATGGCTTCCTCAGCCCCACCGCTCTTTTTCTTACACTTTACCCGCTGAGTTTTGTTGAAATTATCAAGAAATTATACATCTTATTCAAATACTGATAGTGCATTCTACATTTATAGACTTGGTTAACTAACAAACTAACTTTCATATAACTAATTCTAACTACCCTGCTAACTGCTTTACTTCTCAACACTCCCCCTCAAGTTGAGGGCTGATATATATCTTTAACCCCAAACTTGGATACTAAATATTCATGTTGTTTGACGCCTAAGGCTTTTGTCATTAAATCAGCAAGTTGTTCAGTCGTTCCAACATGCTGCATTTGAATCAATCCATCTTTGATTTTGTCTCATACAAAGTGACAATCAATTTCTATATGCATGGTTCGTTCATGAAAGACAGGGTTGGTTGCAATTTGCAAAGCTGCCTTACTATCTGAAAAAATCATAGATTTATCAGGTTTACTAAGACTGATTTCTTTTAACAAACCATTCAACCAAATAACCTCTGCTACCACTGTTGTTATACTTCTATATTCAGCTTCTGCTGATGATCAAGAAATCGTGGTTTGTTTTTTTTTATTTCCATGAAACCAGAGACTCTCCACTTTTAACACAAAAACCAGTCATTGACCGCCTAGACATAGGACATGAAGCCCAATTGGAATCACAAAAGGCAATCAACTGCGGTTTGCTAGCTGCAGACAATAAAATGCCTTGGCCAGGATTTTTCCTTATGTACCGTACCACCCGAAAAGTAGCCTCCAAATGTTATTTTTTTGGTTTGTGCATGAACTGACTCAAGTGTTGAACTACAAACATTATGTCTGGTCACGTATTGGTTAGGTATAACAACCTTCCCAAAAGTCGTTGATATACTGTAACATCCGTAATTAAATCATCTCCATCAACCTTTGTTTGTACAGACTCATCATATTCAACCGAGGTAATTTTTTGATTCTGCTCAAGCGGTGTACACACTGATTTCACTTCTCCTAATCCCAGATCAGCTAACAACTCCAAAGCATATTTTTGTTGGTTCAATACAATTCCTTTGCTTGATCTCATCACCTCTATTCCAAGAAAATACTTCAACACACCTAAATCATTTATCTTAAAATTTTGGTGCAGAACCTGTTTTCGTTCATTTATCATACTAGTGCTACTTCCTGTAATTAACAGATCGTCAACATAAATTAGCAAAATGACTATGTTACCTTCGTTCCTTTTTGTGAATAAGGAATAATCATACTTGCTTTGTACATAACCTCTCTACGTTAAGGTTTCAGTGAGTTTTAAATTCCACTGCCGAGAGGCTTGCTTCAGACCATACAGTGACTTACGCAGACGACATACTTGAGACTCCCCCTGGCTGCGAAAACCATCCGGAAGTTCCATATAAACTTCTTCACACAAGTCCCCTTGTAAAAACGCATTGTAAACATCCATCTAAAAAAGATGCCATTCATAAATTGTTGCCATACTGACCACAATCCGAATAGTGACATGTTTAACCACAGGGGAAAAAGTCTCCTAAAAATCAATACCAGCCTGCTGATTATAACCTTTCCCAACTAGTCGGGCTTTAAAATGTTCCACCGAACCATCAGAATTATACTTGATTTTATAAACCACCTAAAAACCAATGGGAACAGCACCAGTAGGTAAAGGAACAACCTCCTACGTACCATTGACCTCCAAAGCTCGAATCTCCTGCTGCATAGCATCGACCCATCTTGGATCTGAAATGGCCTCAGCATAGGTTTGGGGTTCAATCAAAGAATAAATATGGGCTGCAAATAACTAAGTATGAACAGGAAAATGTGATGATGAATAAACATGAGAAATAGGAAACAAACCTGTGTCACAAGAAGTGAAAGACTGGTTAGAACAGACGTAATCTTTCATCCAAGTAGGTGGCTTGACAGACCGTGTAGTACGACAGAAAGAAGGAACAGTAGGTACTAAGGGTATTTGGGGAGGAGAAGGAGATACTGGCCTACTAGAAGAAGGAATAGAAATAGAAGGGGAAGGTTCAAGTTGAAGGAAAACAAAATTATCAATGTTAGGAAAAGGCAAAAAATGTTGGGTAGGAAAAAAAAAGGAAACACTGTCTCATGAAAAACAATATCACGATTAACAAAAAAAGTTTTGGTTTCAAGACTGAACAATAAGTACCCTTTCTGCACAAGAGAATAACCCATAAAAACAGACGGAACAGCCTTAGGAGAAAAATGATCACGATAGTTAGGGGAGGTAGCATAGGCAAGACAACTAAAAACTTTCAAATGAGAAAAATCTGGAGCTATATTATACAATAGTTCAAAAGGACATTTCCAATTTAAGATAGGAGTAGGAAGACGATTAATCAAAAAACAAGCAGTTAGAATGCACTCTTCCCAAAATTTACTAAGCACATGAGACTGAAATTTTAATGACCGGGCTACTTTAAGCAAATGTCTATGTTTTCGTTCCGCAACTCCATTTTGCTGAGGAGTGTAAACACAGGAACTTTGATGGAGAATGCCAAACACATTAAAAAACTCATTGCATTCATTCTTGAAAAATTCAAACCCATTATCACTGCGAACAGTTTTAATCATAGTGGAGAATTGATTTTTAACCAAGACAAAAAACTGTTTGAGACAGATAAGCACATCACTTTTATTTCGTAACAAATAAACCCATATCATCCTTGTGTAATCATCAACAATTGTTAAAAAAAATCTATGACCACTATGAGTAGACACTCGATAGGGTCCCCACAAATCTATGTGAACAAGAGAAAAAGCCACATCAACACGAGACGAACGAACAGAAAATGGGAGCCTAGTTTGTTTAGCAAGTGGACAAACAGAACATTTATGTATACTATCAACATATGAGACTTTACAAGAAAGATTAAAGACCTTATTGAGTCTTGAAACCGAAGCGTGACCAAGTCTAGTATGCCAAAGATATGACGAGTCAACAAAAGCAGTAGCTGCAATAGAAGTAGGTGAAGCCACACTGGTCTGTTGAGACGGGTCTAGGATGTAAAGACCACCTCGTGCCTTACCAATCCCCCTCATTTTTCCACTTAAGAGATCCTATATGAGACAAAAAATGAGGGTAAAAAGAAACCACGCAATTGAGATCATTAGTAAGTTTCGAAACGAAAAGAAGATTATAATGAAAATTTGGAACATAAAGAACTCTGGTTAAGTGTAGGTTAGGTAAAATAGTACAAGTGCCAACATGGGTAACTGAAACAGAAGAACCATTTGGAAGTTGAACACAAGGTGAACCCAATGCACATTCAATAGGAGATTCTAAAAATTGAAGATCAGACAATATATGGTCAGTAGCTCCAGTATCTATAATACATTTGTGACCAACATCAATCATATCTGCTAAACTGGAAGCAGCTTCAACCGCAAGTTCCTTGTTCAACAAATTCAAGATTTGATGATACTATTCTTGTGTAAACACTGGCATCTGTGGACGAGAACCAATAGAATCCACCACTTCACTACCATGTGCAAGAGTAGTAGTAGAAGCATTATTTACTGCAGAATACGAACTGTTGTTTACCTTCTTTTTTGTAAATTTAAAATCTGCAGGATAACCAACTAATCTATAGCAATTCTCCCTTTTATGTCCCTTAATCTTGCAATGATCGCAAGTGCCAGAAAACCGTTTCTTCTGTACCATTTGAATGAAAGAAAAAGGAATCGGATCAACCCCAATATTGCTAGAATTATGTTTTCTCTGCTATTCCTCTTGCATAAGCATCGAATATGCATGATTGACAGAGGGTAATGGAGTCATTAACAAAATTTAACTACGCATTGCATTATACGTTTAGTTCAACTCCATGAGAAATTGAAACAAATGCTATTGTGAAACAAGCGCAACATTTTGTCTGGATTGGATACACCCGCAAGAAGACAAAGGAACAAGTGCATCGTATTCATCCCAAAGTAATCGCAATTTGGTAAAATATACAGAGATAGAGGCAGTACCTTAAATATGAAAAGTGGTCTCACGATGCAAGAAATAAATTCTTGAACCATCAATTTTGTGGAACTGCTCAGTAAAGTCACTCCATATTGGTACTGCACTAGATGCGAAAACAATTCCAGCTAAGAGTTCTTTACTGTCAGTATTTAAAATCCAAGACAGTACGATCGCATTACACCGCTCCCATTGATAACCCATTTCTTCTGGCAATGAATCTTTAGAACAAGTGTCGTCCACAAACTCTAACTTGTTTTTTGCTAACAATGCGATTCTCATCGCCCGACTCCAAACATTGTAGTTTTCAATTCCAAGCAACTGGTGAGACACCAACAAAGTGCTTGGGGTATCAGAAGGATGCAAGTAACGTGGATGATTGAAATTGATAGTTGATTCAGAGAGATTCACCATGATTCACCACCTCTGTTGTTGAGAAAACAGAAAACCAGGCAACAACGAATAAGACTTTCACAGAAATTGAAATTAAAAAAATACCCTAGATTACCAACCCAATTGTGCCTGACGACCAGATTTGGGCTTCCAACAAAAAGCCCACTTATCAATTCATAAAGCCCAAAGATTATTAAGCAAAGAAAAACAACAACATCTGACCATATCAACAACACGAAGAAAAAACAACTAGAATAACCATAATCATTGGCTAGTAGAGATCATCAAAAATATAATCGAAAATACAACAATCACCGGAGCTCTGATACCATGTTGAAATGATCAAGAAATCATACATCTTATTCAAATACTGATAGTGCATTCTACATTTATAGACTTGGTTAACTAACAAACTAACTTTCATATAACTAATTCTAACTACCCTGCTAACTGTTTTACTTCTCAACAAGTTTGATGTGGTTCCTCTGAAGCATAACGGCAGAGTCAGAGTCCCTTTCTTTGATTACTTGAATTCCACCCCTAGCATTGATTTTCTTCAGTCTTGTTATGGGTTGTTTCTTTGTAAGTCTAAGATTGGAAACCTTAAAAACGTCATCTCTAGGTATTTTATTTGCAACCCTAGTACTAAGAAATTCAAGGAGTTATCTTCACCTGAAAACCCTTTTAAGGACTATATAAAATTTTATGTCAATATGGTTTTTGATCCACTGAAATCGCCTTATTACAAGGTTATTTGTGTTCGTAAAGCACCTGATCAACCTTCCAACTATAAACCAGATGTATATTCATCTGAGACTGATTCTTGGACTCTCTAGAATCAGTTTCTGTGTGAAAAACAATATATAATTTCTGGATGTTGTTTTCCGTAATGGAAAGATTCATTGGAATTGTTATTGGAAGGATTCATTTTATTTTGATGCAGAGAATGAACCATTGACGATGCCAATATCGACTACGGAAGCACCTCAAATGTGCAGTTATATGGGAAAGTGTCGAGGTGTTTTATATGTTTCAGTGACCTATTTTGTCCTTATGTGTTGAGAATTTGATGTATTTGAGTTGGCAAGTGATTATTCCCATTGGACCCTAAAGCACCGACTGTTTATTGGGGAAATTGAGAGGGATTTCCCTGATATAACATGGCCTATGATGCTCCTGCATTCTCTGATGTGTGCATTACCAAAGGTTGTGGTGTGGATAGTGTAATCTTGTTTGACTTCATGATGTAAGGCCGGTGGGATGATACTTCACTTTATCAAACTCTGCATGCCTATCAGGACTTTGAGAACCTGACTTGTGTTTGAGGTTGTATCCCCAGTATCCAAGAAACTATTTCATATATTATAGTGTAGTGAATAACTAGAACTCAATAACTATTTATGTAATCCTACATATATGCATGTCCATCGTAAGTTTGTGTTCCTTTTAATCATTGATGGATTCAGGGTTGATGTTTTTTATTTTGGCTTTTTCAAGTTTTCATCCATTGATTGATGTTTGCAAGCAAGTATTTCTTAGTTTTAGTTGTTGCACTTAATTTCTTATTTCATATCTTATGTTACCGGCTTTCTTCACAAATATTTGTTTGGCAAGTGTTGAAGTTTTATGAATTTGTTCTTTTTTTTTTGTTTTTTTACATAAATATACTTATGGGATACCCATGTCAAACATACTTTCTGTTCCACTTAATAAGCATGTATGAAAGCTTATCTTTTGATGTTTAATTCCTCTTTCTGTGTGCAATGTTGCATGTCATGACATTGAAGTCAATGTTTGGAGTGTTCAAGAGTAGCAAGTTATGTTACTACATCTTATAGAATTGTTTGTTTGTTTGTTTTTCTCTTTTGAAATTAGAGTTTCTGCAGTAATTTATTCTTTTATAATAAATATTTTCTAAAAAGGTAAATGGATAGTCATAAAAACTGTTTTATTCTTATTAGCAAGAAGTGAACTCCCGACCTAGTGATTAAGATATTGTTTGGTTTTTTATCATAAAAATTTTGCTCTCAATTCAATAGATGGAATACATGTGGACATTGGACGGTTTGGATTATGTTGCTTCAATTTTTTTGTATTATTTTAAATATATTAAGTGAGTTATATTTAAGTATTTTAATACTTGATTTGGGAAATCATGAATACGATTGAGCTACTTTTTGTTTATATTTATAATTTTATTATTTAAAAAAATTTAATTTAAATTTAAATTAAAATTAAAAAATCGAATTTGAGATTGGGAATTGAACTTCAGATAAATACAATTTGCTATGAGTTTAATGAAGTAAACTTGAAAAATTTTAACTTTTATTTTGATTTAAAATTAGAATTTAAAAATAAAATTCAAAATTACAATTTTGCATTGAGCTTGAGTCATGTAATGTCAGCCTTTCATTTTCAAAATTCAAAGTTACGACCCAGCAACAAAGTTTTTTTTTAGAAAATAAGGCAATGTTTTGATAAATTGGAAAAATAAATTTTGAAAAATTAAATATTGAAAATTTAAATAATAAAATTGTTTGATATATTACATAAAATTATTTACGGAATATAATTAGATTGTTTAATAAGTATAGATTTTAAATTATATTTTATATTTTAACATTTCATCTTATTCTAAATAAAAATTAATTTTAACCAATTTTTATAAAAATTATAATATAATATAAATTAAAAATATTCTCCACATGAGTAAAAATTCTACTACTGGGTTTTAAACAAGTCCTAAGGCATTCCATTCCCGCCATGACTTAATAATTGGCAAATTTGTATTTCTTTTTTAAAAAGAACACACAAATCAAAAAGCGACTTTTACTTTCCACCAACGAGAGGAAAGAGAAACAAATAGTTACAAAGATCAACTCACCTTTATTTTTAGGAACAATGAAAATATTCTCGCATAAGTAAAAAAATATAATATGAATTCAATTAAATTAATTAAAATTTTTGTAAAAATTCTACTACAGGGTTTAAAACAAGTCCTAAACAAGAAGGCAGGGGCCTTAATGCATTCCATTCCCGCCATGACTTCCCGCCTAATTTCATGTAAAAGACGATAAAGCAATATTTTTATTGACTGAAAGTGAAACTTGCCATGGAAGTTCCATATATAGCCAACTACAAACTTGTTGTTCAAATAATTGGGGTACTTTCAACAATGAACCCTAAATTGATGATCAGTTCTGCGGAAAAGATTGGCAACAACCAAGATTTGTTAGCCCAAATTCTTCTTAGATTACCCGCTAAATCACTGATCAAATTCAAGTGTGTCTCAAAACAATGGCTTTCTCTCATTTCAAATCCTCACTTTTGTCTCTCCCACACTCGCCATCAAGGTCATGAAGGGTTTCTCCACCCTACTGCTCTTCTCCTCAAAGTTCAGTACGTATTATCACCCGAATTCCATGTGGTTCCTTTAAAACATTTCAGTCAAGTCCCCTTCTTTCATTACATTTCTACTCCATATCTCAACATACTTCAATCTTGTAATGGATTGTTTGTTTGTGAGACAGACGATGACGATAATAATGTGTCTGAGTATTTCATCTGCAATCCAACTACTAAGCAATTCAAGAAGCTATCTTTTCTTCAAAACCCCATTAAAGATGGTGAGTTTTATGTTAGTTTGGCTTTTGATCCTCTTCAATCTCCTCATTACAAGATTATTGTTGTTCGAGAAGTGTTGAAAAACTCTTTGATCTTTGAGCTGGATATATATGCGTCCGAATCTGATGGTTGGAAAGTAGCCACAACTATTTTCGAAACCAAAGAAGGAGATTGCATTGAGTTTGAGGACTCTGTTTTCTGTAATGGGAAACTTCATTGGAACAGTTATGGAAACCAATCATTGTATTTGGATGTAGAGAAGGAATGTTTGCAGATGATGCCAATGCCAACGCCATTAAGAGGGAACCGTCTTGAGATTTATAGGTATTTTGGTGAGAGCGGTGGGCGTTTATATCTTGCTGCGACATGCCATGCTTACATTGATTTGGACTTATATGTTCATCAAATGGCAAGCGACTATTCACATTGGTTCTTGAAGCATCGTCTGAATATGGGCGACGCCATGGAAGTTTTCCCGGAGCTGAACTTGGGGTGTCATCCATTTTCGTCTGGGTTCTCTGGTGTGAGTTTTGTTGGATCCGAGAGGAAAGAGGAGGTTAAAGTTGTGATATGGGCAGATGGTAAGATAATATGCTACGATTTCAATGATGGGGCATGGAAAATGATACATGATCCAGGACTTGGTCTCAAAATTGGCACTCCAATTGAGTATTTCAATCATTTACATGAACAAAGGTTTATTCCTTACAAATACTTTGAGTCCGTGTATGTATTTGAGGATATGTAACTTCTACCACCAGTCCAACACCAGTAGTCGAGGGTGATATATATATATATGGAGATGATGACGCATCATTCATGTTTTGATGTATATGTATGTATGTAGGTATGGATCTGATGAGGCTTGTTTGATTGATTTGGATATTATGCAAAGATATAGGAAAGTGATTTTGCTAGAAACAATATACAGTAAGACATGTTATTTCGTCATAAATATATTGTAAAAATGAGATGAAGTTTATATTTGAGAGGTAGAGAGTGATTGTTTTACGACCACAGATCTCATTATGGGCAACAACAACAGTCTTAAAGCTCGACGCACTTTGAATGAAGTTAGGAGGTTGTGCCATCAAAATTGGCAAGTCACATTAAGAACAAAATATGTTGATAGTATTCCCCTTTAAAACTAAAATCTAACCCAGAAGTCGGCCAACTTCGGTGTCGGGTCGCTGCACTTGCCGTCACCGTCGGTGTCCAATGGGGCCCAAACTTCACCTCCAAAATGAAAACAGTGTCTCTCCCTTTGTTTCCTCCGCTCCCTTTACGTTTTTAAATTAAACCAGATGCTGCTTTATCCATAAATTAAAAAAAAAAACCATCTGTCTGCAAAAATCAATGGTGTAAGAAAGAGCATTTTCAGTCACTAGAATGCAAAATAACCGAATAGAGGAGATTCACAGGGCCAATACTTTGATATTTTCTTGTAAAGTAAGCTTAGCACATTGATAAATGGATGTTTAAGGTACATCATTATCGTTAACAGCGGAGATTCACAGGGGAAAAAAGAGGGAAATAATTCCCCAAATGTCCCTTTTTCCTTTTTCATCTATTTTTGGAAGGTGATGCCATCCCAATAAAAAATGGCCCATGTTTGGTATTGCTATCAAAAAATATTTTTCAAAAATAAAATGGTCATTTTAGAAATGATATTACAAAATAATAAATATGTATTTAAATAATATTCAAATTAGTTAATATTATGATCTTTTACCAAAAATATAAAAAATAATTTATTATAACTTATTGTTAATATTTTAATATATAATATTAATTTTAAATATTTCTAAGTAATTCATATTAATTATTTATTAAATTTAATTAGAATATATAAACTATATTTAAATATTTAAATATAATAATTAAATATTTGTAATTAGATATTGACACAATTGTATTATTATAAAAATTATTTTTTATTTTTAATTAATGCTTTTAACACATTTGAATTGTTTTATTTTAAAATGTATTTGAATATATAAGTCATATTAGATATTAACATAACATAGAAAACATAAACCTAACAAATTAAAATATTACATATATTTGGATTAAAGTTTTAAAAAGGGATAATATTTATAAACCAAATATAAGTACTAAAAATTTTACAATAGCATTTACAATTTAAAGTGAATTAATTAAACTAGAAGCTATAGCATCTCTTGTTAATTCCATTTCGAAACCACTTGAATTGTTTGATTCACCGTCATCATCACCATCATCGTAGTCGTTGTCACTTTCTCGACCATGCGCATTTTCTGAATCAATAATATTCCCATATGCCCAGTTAATATCTTCGTATTCCATAAAATTTGCATCATTTCGACCGACATGTTTTCGGATAAAATTGTGTATCGTCATTGTAGCAACAACGATCATCGTTTGCTTTTCAAAACTATAACTTGGCACATCCCTTAAAATGGCCCATTTTTTCAAAACACTAAAAGTTCGTTCAATCACACTACGTAATGATGAATGTGAATGATTGAATATCTCTTCTTTACCAAATACTGGTCTACCTCTACGAAAGTCAGGTAAATGATATCGCTGACCTCTATATTGTCTAAGATAACCTTTCATTTGAGGATATCCAGAATCAATAAGATAATATTTTCCTACAAGTCATAATATAACAAACAATTAATTCAAGAATTTTTTTTATAACAATTATCAATTAAAGAACTTATATTTTATTATTTAAAAAATCACATATAAATAAAATATCTAACCATTTGGTGGGTGCGAAAATTTGTATTTCGGATCTCGAATTGCATCAAGAAATATTCTAGTGTCATGTGCCGATCCTTCCCATCCAGCCATGACAAAGGTGAAACACATATTAAAATCACATACTGCCATAACATTCTGAGTCGGGATACCTTTTCTTCCAATATAGGGAATTTGTTCATTTGGTGGAAGAATAGCGGCAATGTGAGTACCATCAATTGCACCTATGCAATTCTGAACAAATAATCATATTACTCTCGTGCATATTTTTAGTCGACCAAATATATTAAAATACAATAGATAAAATTAAATTTTAACCTTAAAATACAACATATATCTAGAATCATTACGTATTTGTTCGGGTATTGAGCTAAAAAAAGGATCTTTGGGTGCAATTAGATCAGTGGCCATCCTTGAAACTTTCTTAAGCACAATTGCAAAGTGTCGACTTATTGTTGATCCAGACCTTTGAAATCTTTCTCGACATTGGGAAACTTTTGCGCCGATGCCCAAGATGTATAAAAAAATTCCCAACATTTCACTAGAAGATATGTTTCTTGAAGTTTGCAAGCTGTATCTTGTCTCTAAAACTCTCAACAAACTTATGAATACCATTTTAAACATCCTAAAATTAATCATACAACGTGATTCGTGACCGTCAAGGATCTCTCGGATCCATGTCTCACCTGATTGTTTTGAATTCATGCATGGTTGCCTCAATATATACTTCTCGTAATATAATTGTACAGAAGAAGATGCAACAACAAATAATCAGTTAAAACATTCCATGCGTTGTAAAATCTCTTTCTTTTCCCTTTCATCATCACTTTCATCACCGATGTAATTCTCAATTATACTCATCATCTGTAAATAAATTTTATATTCAAATTCATATATAAACAAATATTGATAAAACTAATTTAGTATAAATAAGTAGAATATAAATTCAATATCCAAAGACCAAACATAAACAACTATTAATAAAACTAGATTACACATAAATAAGTAGAACATAAATTCAATATCCAAAAACCAAACATAAATAACTATTGATAAAACTAGTTTAGCATTGTTGTTTAGTCACATAATAGATATCTCTGAACCCTAGAAGATTAGAAAATTTTCAACTATCCTCCATTTCCGACTTTAGCCACAAAGCTCTAATATTGAGATTAATTGATAAAAACATAATTCGCTTGTCCTTATTGAGTAATAATTTAAGTGCGAAAAAGTATAGCGGACTAGCTTCTGGAACTTCTTTCGACATGTTGTCAAGTACTTTGACTACTTGTGAAATACCAAATGGATCCATAAGAAGAGTCAAAATAGATGTGGCTTAACTCATATTGTCAGGTGCATTGCATAATTTTTCTATTTGACTGGACAATCTTGCAGCCCTTCCAATTTGCTTTGAGGATTTCTTTCTTCCAGTTTTAAAATGTGAACTTGATATCTCAGGTTTTTTTCTTTTTTGACCGTTTCCATCAATTTGAACATCATTTGAAATGTGAACATCATTTAAAATGTGAACATCATTTCTCATATTTTCTTCTTCATTCTCTTCAGTTATTTCGTTGTTAACATCCTCAAAAAAATCACTACAGAGTGTATCAGAAGAAGGTGCCCATGCTTTATCACCAGTTGCAACTATCCCCATGAACATTTGGTCCAACTTCCCTTCGAATTCGGGATCAATGCCCGATGTTCTAAATTTTTTAGCTTCAGGCATAACCTACATATAAAATGATAGTTTAATAACATTAATTATCAATAACCTCATAAATAAGAAAAAAAAAACAAATATATTCAGAATTATTAATGTACGTGTAGCCTACTCTCCCACCAATCATCTAATGCATCAATGGTTCTTTTTATAGGACTCCACCTTAGACCAGTATCTTCGCCTTTAAGTTTCTTTTAAGTTTCTTACAAGCTTTCCATTCTTTTTTTAGGGCATTCCACTTATTTTTAAGTTGTCTTTGTGAAAAACCCTTGCCCGTTTCTTTCTCAAAGTTGGTCATTATTTTCAACCATCCATCTTTTGTGAAATGAGTACCAGGCCTATTGCCTTTCAATATCTCTTTAATACAAATATCACAAAATATTTCTGTCAATCTCTTATCCCACATTGCTTTCACTTTTTCACCACTAACTTCAACCGCCGAAGTACTCATCTATTGTGTATACGAACAGATTCGTTTCAGCCAGTAAAGCAATCAAGAAAATCAAATGTCGCATAAGTATATTAGTTTAATGTGTATCAAAATATTTTCCTCTAATAATAATTTTACCAAAAAATGGACCAAACAGTAAATGTTATATGTCTTTATTATATTCCCACTGTCCAATGAAACTTCAAAAATTAGCCTAACAGCAATAACATGGCTAGCTCCCATTATCTATAGAGGTAAAGTTCATTTCTTTAGGAAAAAAGATAAATAGAATTTTGCAAATTGAAACATCAATGTTAACTGCATCCAACTATTCATAATCCAAGGCAAAAGCAATGAAAGAAACGTAATAAGCTCACAAACCTGTGATTTACTTTGTCAAGTCCAAGAACCAAGGGTAGGTAAAGATTGTGCACTTTTGAAGTCAAGTAATTTATTATAAGTGAAAAGAACCTGCAGCAGAACACAAAAAAGTCAAGGGGAAATAAATTAAACCAAATCAATCATTTACAAAAGATATTGTACAAGTGTTTTTATGAAGCTGGTAAAGCTTTCAGTTGGGAGTCTTTCCAAGTTGTCCTGATATATATATATATAGCTGTTCAAGTGTATGTATATAACTTTGGGGGTCTTAACCTTATCTAATAGCCTTTCTTGCATGTAAAAGATATGCAGTTTGAAGTAATATGAACTTATTGCTAAGTTAGATCTCTTATCAGCTAGTGGCTCTACTAGTATCTCTGTATGGCTTCAAATGGTTGAGGCCTGTAAAACTTGTTGTTTTAGTCCCCAACAATTCAGTTAAATTTGAGATTCAAGACATGAAATGGACAGGGTTTGAGACTGCCTCTTAGATGGAGAGGTAAGGAGCTCAGTGATCCTAAGCAAGGTTCGGATTTGGAGTCTAAGAGAAAATAGACACCAAGAGAGCTTTCACCTGTTTGAGGTCCGACCTGAGGCCAATTTGGCTACCAGATACTAGGGTCAAGAAAAAATAAACGCATATACCTACCTATACATACAGTAACTTTGTTACCAGAAATCACTATCTCCCTAGCGATTTTCAAATTGGTATGCTTGTTCCTTCCAAATCAGGGAACACTAGCAATCCGATTCAGTAAAACTAATGTTCCTATAAGCCTATAGTTTATTATAAAATTATTGAGTAAAACATACAATTCATCAACGTCCAAATTTATTTATTTCAATTATATATTTATATAAACACAAAAAAATTATATACACACATATATATAGGAGTTCTAAAAATTATTTGCCAACAAATCGTTCCTACTTAATTTTATAATAAACTTGTCTTCCACATAATTTTAATTAGCACCCAAACTTATGTATAGATATATTAATCTTTGCTTTCAAATATGAATATATATATTAATCTTCATTAATCAGTGTTTTCCTCATTACACAGTAGTTTATGTATGTGTTTTAGTACCAGTCATCTAACTACAGAATTCCAATGACTGCAAGCAATAAAATAGATAATAGAACATGAAAGTAGACAAAAACCGATGATGATTTTCCATACGAAACAACTTGTCAATGTATTGCTGGTAACAAAAAAAAAAGAAAGAAAAAAAAGAAGCTTTAATCAAATAAGGAACACAACTTGTAACACCAAACTACTGTTTTAAGCTTTCACCATTAATGTCATTATTCAAAGCTTAAAATTGTTTCTGTTGAGAGCCAACAACAGTTCACTTTCAACAAGGAAATACAGTTACACGTTCCAATATAATTCTCAGACAAAATGAGGTTGTTGGTTGAATTTTTCATGGATTTAAGTCATCCATATGTAATCCATACTAACCAGTTCTTTTATAGAAAAAAAACTATATGAAGTATGAAATTGAGAAAAAACATATGCAAGAAAAACATTTCCTTGACCCCAGCAAACCGCCCAAAATTTTTAAATATAGCTATTGAATATCGATGTATGCAGTCCTTTGTCGGCTTGACCTTTCTATTATTTTCACCCCAACAAACACCAGATGGAGATGAAAAACCCCATAAAGTGAAAAACTCGAGGACGACAATGAAAAAACCTAGGAGCCGTTTACCAAATGGGAAGCATCGGGTTTAGACAACTTGTGGATGCGGCAAGCCTTGATCCTTTGGGTTTTGGACCAATCCCAGTGTTTTTCATAAAAATCGAAAGAGGAAGAGAGGTTTTGGGTGGCATTAAAACTTAGATGGTGCAAGGGCATTCTCGTTGTAGCTTAGGGTTAGACAATGTCAAAAGACCAATCTTCTAATGTGACAGAAATTTCAACTTGGATAAAACTTTCAACCATCAAGCAATATAATAAGCAAACAAAACAGAGAACAGAATATTTACCTCTATCAAAGATCTTTCATAAGAACCAAATGATAATATAGCTTTTTGACCCTTTTCAGTTGACAATATTCCCTATAGAAGAATGTAAAATTTCTGTAAAATTTCTGTAAAAATCAAGCAATCAGAAAACAACTAAAAACAAAATATAATGAATAATTAAAGAGAAGAAAAAGAAAAGAAATTCACCGGCGGAAGAGGAACAAAGAACCAGAGAAAAAAAAACAAAGGCAAAGAACTTGATATCTCAAGCAAAGAACCAGAGGAAAGAACGTTTTTTGGGGAGAAGACAGGTTAAAAATGGAAATTATCAGTCAAAAGCACTTTTGGCTGAAGAAAAGTTAAATTTTTTAATTTCTCCATCTGCCAAAAAGGACTTTTTAGATAGTAAAAATTATTCTAGAATGGATGCCGTTCTTCGTTACTTTTAAGAGAAAAGGACTTTTTTTGACAAAAGTCCATCTAAAAAGCAAAGGAGAACGGGGGCCTTAATTTATCACAATCTTCAATATAATTGCTATTACAACAATGACAAAGAAGCAATTGCTTTTTCAATTTTCTGTCGCAGAGACGAAGGAAATAAGCAGATAAAGAAAAAAGTTTTGGTTCATTTGAAATGGTTAATCTTATTATCGTTAAGATGATGTTTTGGTCCTTGGGGATAAACAAGTGACTAGAGCAGGAAATCTCTTGGCAAAGCTCTTTGAAGGCTTTGCATGCCTGCAGTTTTATGTTCCAACAAGAAAATAAGTCATCAGTCAAAGATTTTCTCAGAAACCAAACAACAATAACAAGTGACTAACCGTTCATAAATCTCAGTTTCAAGGCCATCCACATCTGCAGCAGAAGCTACCAGGAATTCAACTTGGCACCGTCGCCTCATGTTTTGATTCCAACCGGTAAATGTCCACGGCTTGGCTGACAACATTCCCATAGGTACCCAAGCTTCCTTTTTGTCCCCTAAAGATGAAATCGTCAGACACGAGGGTCTCGAAGAACACTGATTCTCCAACAAATGTCAACCAGGCAGAAAAAACCTTTATTTGTCTAATATTATATTATTGTTTATTTTGTTATTATTTTAAAAGTATTTGCTTATTAAATTATATTTATTTTAGTATTATTTAAATATAAATATTAAATATTTTTAATTTATTAAAAAATATTTATTTTAATATTTTTAGTGATTTTAATTTATTTTTTAAATTTTATTTTTATATAAAAATAATAATATAAAAAATTTTAATACGAAAAAATTAAATATAGATAAAATTTTAGATATTTTTTTAGGTCGAACCTAAAATTATATTGGAATCCGACCCTGATGACCTCTAATCCAAGGGTATCGAAAGAGGGTGTTATTATTGTAGTACAAACAGGGACAAAGAATTTTGGATGTTGAAAACAAGATCAAAAACGTAAAGGGAGCGGAAGAAACAAAGGGAGAGACACTATTTTCATTTTGGAGGCTCCATAGGCCACCGGCGGTGACAGCAGGTGCAGCGACTTGGCACCGGAGTTGACCGACTTCTGCGTTTGGTTTTAGTTTTAAAGGGAAGCATTTGAGTTGACAGAAAATAGAGAAGAAATGAAAATGTAGAAAAAGAAAACAACAAACAGGAGAAAGAAAAAGAAAAAAGGTCTGATGTGTATATGTTACAGACGTGACATCCATTTAATCAATACGTGTGATTTTGGTTCCACATATAGTCAAACTGTTATACTTGAAATATGGGTGACTTCAACAAATATTTTTATAGTTTACCTTTTGTAATTTGCAAATTCAGAACTTGGGGGCCAAAGAGGATGTAAAATGCTACCCATCTATGGTTATTCTTCAAATTCCTTTGAATATTTTGATATGCTTCATAATCACTTCAGCAGAAAGGAACAAATAAGTTCTGAAAAGCACAGGAAATAACTCTTTTCAACATCAACCTAAACTATTTTGGGATTTAATTATAATTTTTATTTTATAATTAATTCTAATAAACATTTTTATTTTTTAATATTATATGTGTTTAGTCTCTTTTTTTTCATTTTAAAAAATAGTAAATTACATCTACAATCATTGACTAGTAACATTTTTATTACTTTTAACTAAAACTATAACCTCTCTAATTCAGATTTTTTTTTTTACAACATAAAAATTTACTTTTTCTTTTCTTTTCCTCTCCGTTTTACTATTTTCTTTTCTACCTACCATCACCATACAACATCTTCATGCCTCCCATCACTTATCCTCGCCACGTCAGAGTCAAAGCCACCCAAACTCCCCCACCGTACCCTTCTCCACTGCAATTTTACTGCCCAGAACCTCCACCATCTCATCACTACCGAGGCTCCCCAACCGCCCACCATCAAGATCACTCTCTGCCCTCTCTAAACCATAGCCACCACCTTCACCAACACTACTTACTCTATCACCATTTCACCACCATCACAGCATAAAAGAGAATCAGCAAAAAAATTTCTTCTGTGGGTTTGTTGTTGATGGTCGTCGGTTGGCTACCAGTTTTTGCTCTTGTGTCTTTCGCCATGTTTGTGGTGGAGTAAATCAGTGGGCTCACATTCTCTCAAAACAGGAATCTCAGCTATTGAAAATCTTGGTTGGATCGAGGAGATTCCGGTGTGCATTGCTGGCCATGTTCATCCAGATGGGATGGGTGTTGTGACTTTCTAAGGATCATCGTCTTTGTCCTTGAGCTTTGTCCGCGTTGGTGGCTCTTGGTGGATCGAGCTTTGAAGGTTAAGGGTCTTGATATTTGCTTTTGTCTACAGGTTCTCATCTGTGGAGCTCTATGTACAGTTGATTTCATTGATTGCCACATTTGTGTACAGTTGATTTCATTTGCAACTCTTCAAGCGTATTAGGATTTTAGGGTGAGATGTAAGGAGTGTATCTATTGATTTGGTTTAGTCTAACCTAATATTTCTTTTATTACTGTTAAATGATAAAATCTTTATTTTAAGAAAAGAAATAGAAACCGTGTAGAATTTAGCAAACCCAATCATTTTCAAAGCAATCAAATAAAATCTACTCAAGCCTATGTGTAGGAGTATTTTTATTTAAATGTCCTTAATCTAACATATTCAAATAATGATTTTTATCTTTAATTAAAGAAAACCATTCGTCTTACATTTTGGAATAGATGCCAAATCATGTAATCCCGTCCTTCTTGCCATTTTAGAAGCTTGGCAATAATTTTTTTCTTGTCCCATATTGATGTCAGTATCTAGGTATTTATATATGTTGTTATTGGTACTATTACGGCTCATGATGAGGCTCCATTATTTTGTCTTGATGTGCTGCCTTCAGTATTGATATTCTCTATCCCTCATACCGACATTCTCTACAAACTCTAGATTTACTAAACACATGTCTACGAAGCTCACGGTCCTTTCTACTCTTGGGATTGGCGTTCTAGGCGAGCTCCATACCTACTGGACACGTGTCTGAGTGGCCTGTGGAGCATGTGGCACCTCTTGCGAGTTCATTGGGTACATGCGAAGTGAGACTGCAACCTTCCCTAAGTCCCCGTGAACTGGTTCTATAATATTATCTTGCAAGCTGGTTCTACGAGTTGTACCTGCGATCCTGCCCTATGAGCTTGTGCAAGGTTCCTACGAGCTGGGTCTATAGTCTTGCCTTCCGATCTGGTTCGCTTTGTTGTCCTCTCGTAGTGGGGTCATGGGTCGAAGGCTCGAATCTTTTCTCAGATTCGGGTCTCGGGTTATTGACGTATAACAAATCCAATGCCATTTCATTGGGTTAGTGAGTGAATCAAAATTGGGTTTTCTTTCGGCTTTTAAGTTTGAACTTAATTTCAACCATGAACAACAATCTTGCAGAAAAGATTGGCAACAATCAAGATTTGTTAACCCAAATCCTCTTGAGGTTACCCACTAAATTACTGATCAAATTCAAGTGTGTCTCAAAATAGTGGCTTTCTCTCTAGTTTCAAACCCTCAATTATGCCTCTGCCACACTCGCCACCAATGCCATCAGTTTCTGGAACCTACTAGTCTTGTGCTCAAGGTTCAATTCATTATATCACATGATGATGAGGGAGGGGTGCAAGAGCATTGTATTTAAATGGTTCAACTCAATAAAGAAAGATTTAGACATAACTTGAAAAGAAGAAATAAACACATTTAGAAATAAGAAAACGAAAACACTAACACCACGTTTGGTTCACTATAATGGAATAAAGCTGTAATCAGCAATTCAATTGTTTAGTTGAATGGAATGAAATAAAACTGTAATAATATTCTTATGTTTGGTTGTATGGAATAGAGTTGTAATAGCATAAGAAAAAAATTGAAATGACTAGAGTACCTTTAACAAATTTTTTTTAGATAGATGGTTATTTGTTATTAAATTTTAATAGGATTATTATTAAATATTTTATATTATTTTAATTTAATATTTTATACTAAATTATATTAAAGTATTTTATTTTATATTTTTTAAAATTTGGAAATAATATTTTAAATTGAATTATATTAAAATATTTTTAATTTTTATATTAAATTATATTAAAATATTTAACATATTTGATATTAAAGTGGTTCCATCCTAATATAGAAATCTTTAACCCGTTTTCCTTCATGGCTAGAAAAAGGACTTTCCACTGAAAATAAGCTTTCATAAAATAACTAGATCAGCATAAGTAAGAAAAATATGCTATCGCGGCTTCAATTTTATTTTCAAATTGCCTTTCTTCTACTATAACAGAAATCACAGGCAACTAAGAAATCATAAACAAAAAGACAAGGTTATATTTATGAGTAGAACTGGTAGGCTTTCTTGACAACCTTGTATATATTCGAAAAGGTGAGTTGCAAAATAACCTACATCTCAAATTGTTTTTCAAAGAAAAGAAAAGAATTTAACAACATAAAAATAAGAAATAGCTGTCAAAACATTTGAAGCTAAGAGGAAGATTTTTGGTGATTGCTCCAACCTCTAAAGCTTTATCTATCCCTATGTTAGCACGTGAATTTCCTTCCAAGACATCAAGATCAACATCTTTGGCATCATAAACAATAGACTAAGTAGGTACCACTGGGATGTACCAGATTTTACTGCTGCCTTGAGAAGGAGATTTCCTGTGGGATAAATCTAGTCTCAAGCTTGAAAGTGATGCTAAAATAGTAGCCTTAGTAACAGCTGACGAATCTCCTAACCTCTCTAGTTGCAGAAACTTTCCTATGGAATTCTAGACCTTTGAGCCTTTAACTACAACCTCAGTCATGAGCTGCTAAAATATCTAAATCAAGTGAAATTAAATTAAGGAGATAACAAAACAAGCATAGACGCGAGTAATTGAGTAAATTAAAGCACCATAGTAGCACTCAAACCCAAGAAAAAGATACATAAGCATGATTCCCCAATAAACCAAAAACCACCTCATCACCTGAGTTCACCTCATCACCAAAAACAACCTGTCATGATTATCGAATGAAAGTGGGAGCATGTCACGATAGATTTTGTATCTGGTTTACTTGTAACTCCGAGAAAGAAAAATTCGATCAGGATCATTGTTGACAAATTAACTAAGTCGGCACATTTTATTCTAGTTAGAACAGACTCTTCGCTTGAGAAATTAGCAGAATTATATATATATGAAATTGTGAGGTTACACGGGGTTCCAACAACTATTATTTCAGATCGAGATCCGAGATTTACATTGAGATTTTAGAGTAAACTGTAAAAGGCTCTTGGTACGAAGCTAAAATTTAGTACAACATTTCATCCTCAAACTGATAGGCAGTCAAAACGAGTGATTCAGATTTTGGAAGATATGTTGAAATGTTGTATACTCAAATTTGGAGGTAGCTGGGAAAAGTATTTATCACTAGCTGAATTTGCATATAATAATATCTATCAATCTAGTATAAAAGTGGCACTGTTTGAAGCTCTTTATGGGAGGAAATGTAAAACACCATTGTATTGGTCTGAACTGAGTGAATCTAAACTAGTAGGAGTTGACTTGATTCGAGAAACTGAGGATAAAGTTTGGATTATTTGGGATAGTTTGAAAGCTGCTTCTGATCGTTAGAAATCGTATGCAGATTTGATAGGAAAGGGAAGTTGAGTCCAAGATTATTGGACCGTATGAAATTATTGAAAGAATCAACCCTGTAGCTTATAGATTAGCTTTGCCTCTTGAACTTAAGAAAATTTATAATGTGTTTCACGTATCGATCTTGAGAAGATAGAGATCTGATCCTTCATACGTGATTCCTCATAGTGAAATTGAACTACAACCAAATATGACGTATTCGGAAAAACTAGTGAAAATTTTAACTCGATAAGTTAAAAGAGTTACGGAATAAACGAGTACCATTGGTAAAAGTTTTATGGAATCGACATGGTTCACAGGAAGCTACTTGGGAAACTGAAGAAGCAATGAAATCACAATATCAGAATCTATTCTCAGGTAACAAATTTTGAGGACAAAATTTTCTAAAAAGGGAGAGAGTTGTAATAGCATGATTTTAGTAGTATCAGAAACAGTGGTTCGAGACCACCAAATCCGACAAGTATGCACATAAATTTTATTATTTAGTATTTATGAGTTAAATGTGATTTTAGAAAGATTTTTTTAATTAGTAATTTGTGTTTTATAATGATTTATTAGGTCAAATGGTTTAGAAAATAAGGTATCGAGACCTCAATTTTATAAACTGAACCGTAAATATTTTTATAAATATTTATGGATTGTCAATAAGGTATTGTTAAAGTTTCGTTAGAAAATTTTAATGTTTTGATAGTTAATTAATTAAGAAGGACTAAATTGAAAAAGGTGTAAAACTTGCTAATTAAAAAATCGTTATTAAATGGCTTAAATGGTAAATAGGGAGGACTTAAAGAGTAAATTAGCCTAAAGGAAATGGCTAAGGTGGCATAAGCATAAAAAAAATTAATAAAATGATGTGATTCAAGGGCAAAATTGGAAATAAATGAAATTAAAATATCAAATAGAAAATCTAAAACTTTCTAGACCATTTCTTCTCCAATTTTCTGTCCAAAAACACCATTGAAGAGCTCTTAAGGCTGGTTTTCATATTTTAGCTTCATGTAATTTTAATTCTTGCCCTTTTCTTGAAATTGTTGTATTTTTTAGACTTTTACAATTAGGTCTAACTAGCTATTTCATTAGTTTTTTTATTTTATTGGAAATTTTGGAAGTTACCGTTGATGAATATTGGATTTTTTAGATGAAATAACATGGATTTAAAGTTTTAATTTTGTTGTATGATGATTTTACATAGTAATTTTGTTAGATATTAATTTTAGGACCAAACTGTGAAAAGGTTAAATATTAGGGTTTGGTATTAAATTTATATTATCAAGGGCTGTATGATAGCCTAGAATATTTAGATAAATTATCAATTAAGAAAATTTAGTTCATTTGATAGACTAACTAGTGAATGGACTAAATTGTAAAAATTATAACTATTGGGGTAATTGTGTGAGTTTGAAAATTTTAGGGGTATTAATGGTGAAGTGAATTTGGACTAAAATATATGCTAATGAATGAGTAATTTTATATTTTAAATCAAGAGCCCGTAGATACTCGTGAAAAAGAAAAATTAATAAAATAGTCCTTGAAATTCTAGAAATATTACAATTCAATCCAAGTAAGTTCATACGGTTAAAATTTAATATTTACACTGATTTGATGATTAGTATTTTGTATTTATTTTATTGCTATAAATGAATATTGTTGGAGCTGTGTTTTTGAATTGAATATCTAGATTAAATGGAACGTTGGGTTTGAGTATAATCGTTGTGTGACACAAGACAGTAAAGGAGGAATTGACGAAAAATTACCCAAGTAAATCGAGGTTGAGCATTTGTTGCGAACTTTCGTGTTTAGTTTTTGTTTAGCTCTTATGAGCTTCTGTTCAACTTATATGAGTTTTTGATTAGCTCTTTCGAGCTTCTGTTTAACCCTTCTGGGTTTTTATTCAGCTCTTATGAGCTTCTGTTCAACCCTTATGGGTTTCTGTTTAGCACTTATGTGCTTTTGTTCAGCCTTCGAGCTTCTAAAAATGATGTACTCTTATTTGTAAGCCGTTCTCTAATTTGGTAAGATTTGGTAAGTGATTTATGTAATTGAAAATTGAAAGACTTTTTGTTATCATTGAAATTGATTCAGAAAAAAAAATGTGTACATTGATTAAGGTTGTGATTGACAGGGAGATTGTATGAATAATTGGTTTAATTGATTTGGTCATAGTAGGTTCGGTAAGATTTATGTTTAACCCATCGAACTTACTAAGCTTCATTAAGCTTACTTCTGTTGCTTAATGTTCTTGTAGATTAACGTGAGGTCGGGAGATCAGATCAACACAATCAAGTCACACCATCCAGCTTATTACGGTAGTTTTTGAACGTTTAATCAAGACACAAGCGTGTCTCTTGGCCGTGTGATCCACACGGCCTGGACACACGAGCATGTGTCCCCTGCACCAAAGGTAAAGTTCGAAATTTTGAGAAAAATTCTCTGAGTTTTCGGTTTATTCCTGATTCATTTCTAATGTGTATTTCGGGCTCCGAGGGTTCATCTAGGGGACAATATGAGCTATTATAATTAGTTTCTAATATGTATGTTAAATTATATGAAATGTTCGTATTTAATCTGAATAGTCTGATAATGCTCTATAACCCTGTTCCAGTAACAGATTAGGGTTAGAAGTGTTACAATAAAGGTGACAGAGCTTCGCCATGGCCACTGGTTATCGGCGATAGTGACCGCCGCCTCTAGTGGCCGGAGTTTGCCTAAAATTTCCCCTTTTCAAGCCCCGCACCCCTAGAACATAGACCTGAAGTTAGATCTAAAAAAAGAAATGCCAAAAACTTAAAAAAAACTAAAAAAAACCTTTCGGTTTCTTCCTCTTCGATGAAGCTTCAAGTGAATCCGAAGGGATTCGGAGACCTTTAGCGACGGAGAGAGCAGCCTTTCCTCGGGCATGGAGTCCTCCTTCACCTGCGGGGAAGCATTGCAGGTAAAAGCTTAACCCTTTTATTTATTATTATTTAAAAAAAACTATAAACTAAAAAAAACCTTTATTGATTTATGTTATATTTCAATTTTTTGTTAATTTTTTTTGTATTCTCTTTTCTTGTATTTGATTTCTCCTTCTCTGTCGTGGCCGTCGACAAACCCTAATGAGTTCAGAGACTCTTCGAATCGGTAGAAAGTAGCTGCTAACGAAGGTGGGAGTAGAAACGACGCGATAAGTTTTCCTTTTTTAGACCTTGTTTTTTTTTTGTTTTTTTACAAAAAAGAAAATAAAAAGAAATAAAAAAATAGCAGATTGAAAATAAAAGAAACCTTTTTAACTTGACTTTTGGATTCGGTTGAATTTCTTCGTATAAGTAAAAAAAATTACAAGTGGTTCTTTGGCTTTTTATAGTCGAAAATACAACATATTCTTTTTTGCCTTTTTCCTTTTTTTCTGCTTTTATTCTTCCTTTTCTCTATCTTTTGTAGGTGGTGGCGGCAAGGATGAGGCGGCAGTGTCAGGCCTTAGATGGCACGCCTGCCGACATAGCATTAAGGGGCTAGGGTTTCTGAAATTTTTTTAATGATTTGGGTTTGGAGGCTTAGGTAATTTAAGATTTAGGGTTTTGTTATTTGGACTTGTATTTAGACTGGACTCTTTAATTAATGGATTTATTTGTGTCTATCTATTTTTTTATTTTTTTTTGGGTTATTTTTGGGTCGGATAAAAATGGACCTCTATAGTAAAAGAAAAAAAATTGAGAAAAATAAATAAATAAATAAACAAAGTGAAGATAGAACGAGTAAACCGATGGATATGATGGATAGATAGATAAATAAGTATCTCATTAAACCCTTTGTGATATAAACCTCAATAAACTCAATTAATCAATTAATGATTCTAATCAACCTTTCAATAAATCTAATAATTTTAAACTAAATTTTATTGTTGACTATAAAAAAAAATAAAAGCCCCAAATAATTTTAAATACTTAAAATATATCCAAAAAATTGAAATAAATAAATAATAAAGTAATAAAACCTAATAAATAGAATGTTGGGCTTATATATAATAAAAATTAAGCCTAAAAGTCGAACTCAATATGTTTTAAACTCGAATTAAAAGTTTAAAACTCATAATTTCTGTAATAATCTTATCTAGAAATTCAAATTAAGCTCCAAAACTCAAAATTAAGTTATTCAAAATGTGTTTCGAAATTAAGAGATTGATTTTCAAACATTACAAAAACATCAACTCAAAAATTTCTGAATCGCATCCAAAAAACTGTTGAAAGTTAACTAATTTTACAAACTTGAAAATTTACACTTAAGTGAATATTTATTTAGTGGTTCCTTTGAAACATTACACTCATCAACTCCCTTTATTTGATTTTGTTAGCTGTAAGGTCAACATGCTTCAATCTTGTAATGGGTTGTTTCTTTGCGAACCATTCGATTATTATAATGATAGGGACTTATTCTACACTACATATACTAAGAAACATATTGTCTGCACCTACTTCATTTGCAATCCAACTTCTAAGAAATTCAAAAGGCTTTCTTTTCCTACAAACCCCATCATAGGTTTTGAGTCTTATGTTAGTTTAGCTTTTGATCCTAGGAACTCTACTCATTACAAAAGCATTGTTGTCCGTCAAGCATCGGAAAACTCTTGCACGTTCGAGATGGATATATATGCATCTGAAACTGATCGTTGGAAAGTATCCCCAATTGTTTTTCAAGTCCAACCTGCGGATCGCATAGCGTTTGAGGACGTTGTTTTCTGCAACGGTAAAATTCATTGGAATAGTTATGGAAATGAGTCATTGAATTTCAATGTAGAGGAAGAGTGTGTGGCAAAAATGCCAATGCCGACAAGACATGTTCTGCCTAAGACTTACAGGCATGGGTTCATGCTTTTGAGTTAGATGTTCATGAGATGGCTAGCGACTACCCGCATTGGTTCTTGAAGCATCGCCTGTTTGTTGGGGACAGCATGGAAGTTTACCCGGAGCTGGAGTTGTGTCCATTTTCACCTGGATTCTCTGGTGTGAGTTTTGTTGGATCCGATGAGGCCAAGGTTGTGATGTGGGCGGATGGTAAAATTTCAATTGCGGGGCGTGGAAAATTGTATATGAAGATTTTGATCATTTACAGGAACGAAGGTTTGTTGCATGCAAATGCTTTGAGAATCTGTCTTGTATTTGAGTATGTAATTAACTTGTAGGAACACCAACCAATGTTGCTCATTATTCTTATTTGAGCTGAAGCCTGAAGGTGATATGTTTAGTGCAAAACATATTATTTTCAGACCCTCTCTAGTGTTTCAGGAAGTCTGTCTGTTACATTGTGATTGATTGTGTAATTGAAATTAGCAATCTAAATTTTCATTTTTTAATTATTTTTATTTTTATGAAATTTTAAAAATTTAATTAATTAATTCAAGTTATAGAATTGTGAAAATGGTGGCGGTAGTATATACCTTTTATTTCATTTTAGACAAACCAAAAATAGTTAAAATATACTTTTTAAGAAAAAACAGATTTTGTGGCAAAACTATGTTTTTAATAATTTATATAAATCCTTATGATATTATCTTTAGAAAAACATTATAACAAAATATATGCATAGCAATCTGTTATCTATTTATATACTGTGTCATATTATGATAATATTTAAAAATAATACTTCCAAAATGGAAAATCTTATTGAGAATTTTAAGTCCCCAAATATAGTCACATGTTTTTTTTTTATTTCTTAATTTCTTAACTTTTTTCATTATACCTTAAATAGAATATGCATAACCTATGATAGTATATTAAATAATTTTTTTATATTTTTATTTATTTAACTTTTAACCTATGTTTCTTAATTTGTTGGGTTTTTTCTTCATAAATAATATAAAATAAATAAATAAATACTAGAATAGGATGAGATCAATATTTACGGGAATAGGTAGATGCAATATTGATATACCGGTGCCGCCTGACCAATCAATGGTACCACTTTAATTTTTTAATTATTTTTTTCGAGTGTAGCCTAACCAATCTACGACACCCATATTTAACACCAAAAATACGAGTTTTTTAAACAGTATACGAAAAATAAAAATAATTTTTTTATTGGTGTTGCCGATGTGTTAGGCGGCAGCCAAATATTTTAATTTTTTTAAGTTGAAACATTAAAAAAACTGATATAATAAATTTTTTTGAGATATTAGAACCCGAGCCTGTGATCAATGGGTTTGACGGGCAATTGTTTGTGACCAACGATTTTTCAATTTTGTGATGTACACCTCGAGGTTTATGGGTGATGACACTATAGTTTCGAGTGAGACAAACATTAACCATCGAAAGCACCCGCAAAATGAAAGAAGGCCACTGCAGTGATACACCCTACGGACAACCCTGTCAAACTATAGATTTTGATTGTATTAATTCAAAAATTCGGTCACGGGCTCGAGTTTCAATACCCGAAAAAAATTATTACACTAGTTTTTTTTACCGTTTTAGCTTAAAAAATTTTAAAATATTTGGGTGCGGCCTGACACATTGGCGGCACCAATAAATTTTTTTTTGTATACTATTTAAAAAAATTAGTATTTTTTGTGTTAAGTACGTGTGTCGGCGATTGGTCAAGCTACACTTGAAAAAATATTTTTTTTTAAATTAAAGTGGTGTCGCTGATTGATTAGGCATCATTGGTATCACTGTTTCATCTGCCTATTAGCATAAATATTAATTCTATTATCGGTATTTATTTTATATTATTTATGATAAAAAACCCTAATTTGTTGTTAAAATATAACCTTTTTATATCCGATATTATGATGTCTAAAATAACATCATTATATATAGATTAGGCCAGAAGTTTCTTCTTATTTCCTCCATAGATCATTCATCAACCCTCCGATTTGCTTACTTAAAAAGAATCTAACGCTCCAGATCAATTCCCAACCATCTTCTTTATCTTCGCTCACCCTTCCTTCCTCACTTCCTCCACTTCTCTCTAATTCATTATCTTCCATCTCGAAAGACCCTTCCATTTGCCTGCCATGGCCGTTCTCCTCAAAACGCTGCCGTTTAAATACACTCCTCTTCCTCCTCTATCTCCATCCCTAAGACCCATTTCCTTGAACTCTCCAAGGCCCTTTTATGTCTGCTTCAAACTAAGACTTCCTCGTACACCCGGTGCCCTCCGGTTCAGCTCCTCTCCTTCTCTTCGGTTCGTAAAGTTGGTTCCTTTTGCTTCTAATGGTGGTGAAACTGAAACCGCTGAGACCCAAGAAGAAGTTGAAGAACCTCAAATTGAGGTAACTTTTAACTTTCTCTCAACAAGGTTTCACTTCTTTTATGGATTTAAGTTTCTGGGTTTGATTTTTTTTTTAATGTTTAACTTAGGTTTTTCCTGTAAATTTGACAAAATTATTTCTGGGTTTTGGAATTTAATGTTTGAAATGTCTGAAATGAGCTAAAAGAGTGTAACTTGATAGTGTATAGAATTTAGCTCTATCAAGGAATTTACTTACAGCAAATCTTCTCTCTTTCTTTTACCAATTACAACCTTTTTTTTGCTACATTGACTGCTTGTTAATTTCTAATTTATTGTCGGACACCATGTTCAAGTAGACATAATGAGATAGCTTGTGAATAAAACAAATTTTGGGGAAATAATTTTTATGTCTAGCTAATACAGTATTGGCTAATACATGTTGCTCACTTTAGCATTTTCCATTGTCTTGGCTGTCTTAGCTTTCTATGATTATCTGTAGATTACCAGTGTCAAACATTGATTGGTTTAGAATTTGGAATGGATAGATGTGTACTGATTTTGAATAGGATCCAATCAAATTATTTGATAATTCTCATGAAGGAGCAGTTTTTTATGTTGAGTGGAAGGGAAAAATGGATGGAACCTAGCAATAAACTAGGAGATTTTTATTTGTTAGGTCTTGAAGATGAGATGAAGCCAAAATTGATGAGAACTTTGTCGAAGATGGGAACCGGGACTTGAGTTTCATGTGCATCCATCTGCCCTATAACTATGGTGAAGGTTATGACCTTGCTGTAAACCTGAGTTGACGGCTTCAAATTTTATACTCAGTTCAATGCTATTCGTCTCAAAATTGAAACATGGTTTTAGATTGAAATTTAGAGTCAAATTTTGTGGTTGGCTCTTTCCTGCAGATGAATGTAGCATGGCTTTAGTGATTTGTGCCACAATGTTTCAACGATAGTTGTCTATTTCAAAGCTACCTTTTTATATTTATAAAAAAGACATATTTGGTTTTGACTTCTGAATATTTTGATAACAAGACGTTTCTTCTGTCCCCCATTTATGAGTATCACTATGCTGCGATATCTCCTTATTTCTGAAAACTTTAGGTTGCTATGTTACAAATAATTTATCTCAAGCCCTTTGGTTTCCATTCCCTTTCTGGATTCGGTATTTACTTACTTTTGTGCTGTAAGAAGTCTATGAGAGCCAACACTGTCCTTATAAACTTACTGTTGTTGGAGGTGATCTGTAGCGAGGTAGGAAAAAAGTGGGTTTTAATCAGATGGACTCAACGATTAATATCTAATTCCCGGATCCAAAAAGTGGGGTGCTTAAACTCTTTTGTTGTTTCTTTTCTTTTTTGCTGAAAAGTTGGTATTCCGATGTTTTCACAAGTGCATATCGTTTCTGACAAAGTATTGATAACATATTGACTATTTTCAACCCTAAAAGTCCCCAACTATTATCGCATGATATGATACTTTAGAGTTGATTTACTGGTTCCTTAACCTGATTTTGACTGTTTGTGTCAAGGATCACCTGGCCTAAGGTTAAGACTACAGTGGTCGAGAGATTTCCGTATCATTCAATTTTATCTCAATATTTTTCTTTACTTGAATTTTCTTTTATTGCCTTGTCAGAGACATATTTGTGGCCGCATTTTTCATCCTGATGGATATATGTACAGGACTCTTCAGATGGTGCTGTCAGTGTTGAAGAGGACACCACTGGAGATGAGAGTAATGATTTTGAGGATGCACCGTCTTCAACTATCGTGTCATTGCTCCAAACATACAAAGAAGCTTTGGCCAGTAATGACGAGTCAAAAGTTGCCGACATAGAAGCGTTTTTAAATTCCATTGAAGATGAGAAAGTTGATCTTGAAAAGAAAATGGCTTCTTTGTCAGAAGAATTGTCAATTGAGAAGGATCGGGTTCTTAGGATTAGTGCAGACTTTGACAACTTTCGTAAGAGAACAGAGAGAGAACGCCTTTCATTGGTAAGTAACACCCAGGGAGAAGTGTTGGAAAATTTATTGCCTGTTTTGGATAATTTCGAGCGAGCGAAAGCACAAATTAAGATCGAGACAGAAGGAGAAGAGAAGATCAATAACAGCTACCAGAGCATTTACAAGCAGCTTATGGAGATTTTGGGCTCGCTTGGTGTAGAACCTGTCGAAACAGTGGGAAATCTCTTTGATCCAATGGTGAGTTAATCACTCTTTGCTCTCCCAACCTTTCATAGACTTGATATATTTTACTAGAAATTTCTTTTTTACTTAATGTTTTGCATCATGCACTTCCATGCTATGTTATTCCGACTGTTCATCTTTCTTGAAATATCCTTTCAAGTAGGTTTGGTATTTCATGTGTTCATGCTGCGTCTGTATATATTCACATGTCAAAATCGTATTTAGGGATTATATATATTAATCTTGAAATATTAATAATTCATGTTCTTAAAATGAAGAGAGAGTTCATGGGAGCTTCTTATATACATATATATATAACTTTCTTACGAATTGCTTTGTGTGGCCTCTGGTAAAAGCTGCATGAAGCGATTATGCGTGAGGATTCAACAGAGTTTGAAGAAGGGATCATTCTTCAGGAATTTCGGAAAGGGTTCAAGCTCAGAGAAAGGTTGTTACGGCCATCAATGGTTAAAGTATCAGCTGGTCCAGGGCCTGCAAAGCCTGAACAAGGAGAGTCGTCGGAAAGTACAGAGAAGGGGGAGAGCAATGAAGGTGGTGAAAGCAGTGGAAGTAGTGAAACCGACCCGGGAACTGCAGAGACATCTTGAAGACAAAATAAAGAAAATGGATTCAGTTTTGTTTGGTGGTGGTAATAGTGTTAATGTTATCTCAATTTTGGTTGGTGGTGGTAATTTTTGTTTCTTTACAATGAGATGAGGAAATGGCATTGCATTGGGAACAAATGTCTGTATAAACTGTTTCAATCTCTGCTTCCAAACTTCTTTCTCTCGGAAATCTTAACAACTTCAGATTTTATTGAATTCCATTATTCTTAATCGATTATGAAATTTTGATTTATTTTCTAAACCAAATTCAATGAAACCGTTCTAATAAAAAATATATAGAAATAATATTTTTTACAAAAAAAAATTCATAGATTTGACATTGCCAAATGGTCCACCTTTTCTTGTTAGCATCAAGGTTAAAATCATGATACCCTCACCTCCTTTCCCATCTTTTAATTGTACACACACACAAAAAAAAACATTTAAAGAGAAACAGAACTTAAACATCCGAGTTCTGGTTTAACTGTCTTTATTAATGTATTATTATTTTGGTGAGTATTGAGACACAATCTAGTTAGTCATGGGTTAGGCGTGTCGAGGACGAAGTATTCTTGTAGGCAATTATAGTAATTCAAAAATTCTGATAGTAGAACCCCCTTGTAGGAAATAAGAAAACAAATAATGTTTCATTCCTTAGAAGAACCAATTATTCTACAAGCTTTGTTTTCAATCAATCTCAAGAGTCCGACAAAACCTCAAACAACACCGTTAATGAACAAGAACATTACAAAAATATTCCCCAAAGATTTGACAATTGAACTCTTCCAAGAGTTCCAACAAATTAAGTTTACAAGAAAACAACTCTTGAAAATTTAAATTTTTTTGCAGTTACGCTATATAAACAAAAGAAAGGAGTTTACCTATTCAAAAAGAATATGAAACAATCCAATTATTAGATAAATTCGTCATTAATAAACTTAAAGAACAAAAATACAAATATGTTCATTTTGGATTAGTCCAAGTTGGTGTCAAACCTCTTAATGCTGAAGCCACTAAAAATACCTCAATTTTAATTGTCTTAAGAGACCAAAGACACGTCATGTTTAATGACTCATTATTAGGATAGAAACAAGCTTATGTATTGACCCAATACATTTTAATTGTTATCCAAATCTTATAGTTTCTTTAACTGACAAAAATATTTTACAATCTTTGACCCTCCAAATTCATACCCATAACTACAAAATGCTTCCTGGTTTGGATGTACTAACTTTAGTCTATAGACTTCACTTCAAAGCTATGTATTCTATTATTAATATCAAGGCTTTACTTCAAAACCCAAAAGGAGAAACCCTCTTAATAGAAACAGATACCTCGAGATCTCATACCACAATCCCAAGAACAATACAATGGCATGAAATCAACCTTCTTGATAGGGAGAAACTTTAGGGTGCTATAGACCTTGTGACACCAACTTCAATAAGAAACACTTCACCAAGTGAAATTTCCCAACACCAAGATGGCATAGTTGAATTAATATTCAACAGGCCAGGAAGAATGCCTCCAAGACATTCTTTTGAAATAGGAAATACCGACACAACTTTTAGAAGATTAAATTTAAAAGAAGAATCAAATCCAAAAACACAAACGCAGATTTTAGGACAGCTAGAGCCTCTGTCTTTTTTATCCCAACGATATTAAGAACCAATTTACAAGGACCAGATAATTCCTCAAATATAGCTCAACCTATCTTTGCCATACAGGAAGAGAGTCCCCAAAATTCACCTAATATGTCACCAACATATTCATCAATGACTAATAATGCAAGACAATGAGAAAATTCAGAAATATTTGTTCTAGAAAAATATTTTGAGATAAATAAGGAATGGTGTAGAAAACACTTCTATTCCAACAAAAATAAGCAAAAAAGAAGAAGATTATTTTAAAAATTATAATGATAAAAAAGAAAGCATTCTTCAAGAATATTATGAATTCATGAATAATTATAAAATTCATATAAAATTCTTTGAATTGTTTGAAGAATATTATTCAGAGTTCGTTAATACAATAAAACATAATACTAGATGGTAGACTAATAAAGGAGAAGTTGAATCTCAACATCCCCCTTTAATGGAGGTTCAATATCTTCACAAAAATACTGGAATAAAAGCAAATCCTTTCAGAATGAGAGCTCCTGATGCAAGAGAACAAATCTCATCAAAAGATATTAAAATGATAGTAGAGCAAAACAACTATACAAATATCAGTCTTCATACAATAGGAAAACAATTAGATTGTATTGAGAATTTGGTAGAAAACCAACCGATTAAGAAAGAACCAGTAAAAGAAGTAACAGAAAAAAATCCTAAAGAACCAATATTTACACCTTATGAAATTCCAAAACTTTTCGAAAAATCCCAAAATGATTTCTTAACAGAAATCCAAAATAGACTTGATGCTTTAGAAAGTTACAAGTCTGAATTAATTGCACCTGATACCCCAATGCAAGCCCAACATTCAGTAAATACATTACACCAATCTTCCCAATCTGACTCTGACCAATCAGATGAACAACAAATTAACAAAATGGTTAGAAAGAACAAAAAAGATTATATTATACAAAAATCACTTCATCTGATCTTAATATAGAAGAAAAACTCAATTTCTGAATAAATACAATGCTAATACAATTTATAAATGGAATATAGACGGAATGTTTGAATATAATATTCTCAGTTTATTACAACAAATAACAATGGTTTTAAATGTTTATAAAACCCAAAACCAAAATGGATTAATCAGTAATCATGCTATAGTCAATCTTTTAGTTGCTTAATTTATTGGTCAATTAAAAGTATGGTGGGATCATGCACTCACTGAGACCCAACAAGAAGAAATCTTGAAAGTAATAAAAAAGATGATCAAGGAAGAATTATTTTGAATAAACAAGGAAGAGAAACCGAAGATGCAGTAGCAACTTTAATTTTCTCAATCTCAAAACACCTTATAAGAGATCGTTCTCATCTTAAAGATAGAAATTTAGAATTATTATCAAATTTAAAATGCAAAAAATTAACTGATTTTAAATGGTATAAAGATGTCTTTATGACTAGAGTTATGCAAAGATCTGATAACCAACAACCATTTTGGAAATAAAAGTTTCTAGCAGGACTTCCTACTTTACCAGGAGAAAAAGTTAGAAATCAAATAAGAGAAAATTATAGAGGTATTATTTCGTATGAAAAACGTACATATGATAAACTAATTAGTTTCACCTAAAAAGAATGATTAAAAATTTGTCAAGATTTAAAACTATAAAAACAACTTAAGAAAGAAAGATATCAATGTAGAAAGGGATTAGGATAATTCTGCCACCAATTTGACACTAGAAATGAATCTTCTTCTTCAAGAACATGTAGCCCTGTAAAACCAAAAAATAGGAGAAAAAATATTTCAGAATATTATAAAAAAACTCAAATATAAAAAATACAGAAAAGAAAAGAAACAACAAAAAATAGAAAATAAAATAGATAAAACAATAAAATGTTATAGATGTGGAAAATTAGGACACATCTCAAAATATTGCAAGATTAAAAGAAAAATTAATAATTTAAATTTAGATGAAGAAATAGAAAAATAAAATAAAATGAGATTATCTTAAAAACAACTTCTTCTGAAAATGATACATCTACCGAAACAAATGAATTACAAATATACGAATTACATACAACATCTCAATCTTTTGATGATGAAAATGAACCTTCAATTAATATGTTAACCAAAGATCAAGAATTTATAATTGAAGTTATTGATAAAATTGAAGGCCCAGAACTTAAAAGAGAATATCTTTTTAAATTAAAATCCCCATTAAAAGATAAACCAAAAAAAGAAAAAGAAATTATTTCTAGTCAATCACAAATGTACCATATACAATATATAATATTTAATAAATATGAAAAAATAAAACTCAGACAAATTAGAAATTCTGAATTACAATTAGAAAGAAAATAATTTAAATTAGAACTTTCTCAGCTTAAAATGGAACAACAAGAAATGTAAAAATATGCAAACCTTAAAACATGAAATCCCAGAAAATAGTTCGTTTGAAATTGAACCTGATGGTAAAATATGCAACAAACTGAATCTCTTAAAGCTACAAATAATAAAAAACTAAAAATTACTTACAAAATTCTCAATGCAAAAATATGCAACAAAGGTATAAAATATCAAACATGTTTTTTAATGGTAAAAGATATTACCCATGATGTCATATTAGGAACCCCATTCATATCCTTACTCAAATCATATAAAGTAATCAATAATTTTATCTCTACCAAAGTTTTAAACACTAAAGTGAAATTTCCTTTTGTAGAAAAATCAAAAATAAGAAATCACAACTTATTAAAATTTTATCCATCCATAATGGGCAAATCAATAATTTAATTAATGATAAACAGAAACAAATATCTTTTTTGAAAGAAGAAATATGTTTTAAAAAATTGACTGAACAATTAGAAAAAAGAGAAGTCCAAAAAAGGAGAAATCAAATCAAAGAAGAAATAGAATTAACAATTTGTTTTGACATTTCTAATGCTTTTAGGAATAGGAAAAAAACACGAAGTAACATTATCATATGAAAATAATTTTGATGAAAGACAAATACCTACAAAAGCAAGGCCAATACAAATGAACAAAGAAATGGAAAAATTTTGTAAAAAAGAAATACAAGATCTTCTTAATAAAAAACTAATTAGGAAAAGTAATTCTCATTGGAGTTGTTCAGTATTTTATGTAATAAAAAATGTAGAACTCGAAAGAGGAATGCCAAGATTAGTAATTAATTACAAACCTCTCAATCAAGCCTTAAAATGAGTTAGGTACTCAATATCAAATAAAAAAGATTTGTTATAAAAACTCTGCAATGTAAATATTTTCTCAAAATTTGACATGAAATTAGGATTTTGGCAAATCCAAATAAAAGAAGAAGAAAGATACAAAACGGCATTTACTATATTATTTGCACAATATGAATGGAATGTCAGGCCTTTAGATTAAAAATACTCCATCCAAATTTTAAATAATAATGAATGATATTTTTTTATCAATATTCTCAATTCACAATAGTATACATCGATGATGTATTAGTGTTTTCAAAATATTTAGAAGAACACTACAAACATTTATCCATCTTTATAAAATTCATAAAAAATGATGGTTTAGTAGTTTCTAAATCCAAGTTAAGTTTGTTCCAAACCAAAGTAAGGTTTTTAGGTCATAACATTACCCAATGAACCATTATCCCAATAGAAAGGTCCATAGAATTTGCTAGCAAATTCCGAGACCAAATCATTGATAAAGTCCAATTACAAAGATTCTTAGGAAGCCTCAATTATGTCATAGACTTTTATTCAAATCTCAGTAAATTATGTAAATCATTATATGATAGGCTCAAAAAGAATACACAACCTTGGACAAATGACCACACCAATATTATCACCCAAATTAAAAAACAAATTACTAAGCTTCCTTGTTTATATTTAGCTGATCCGAATGCCCCAAAGATAGTGGAAACAGATGCTTCTGAGATAGGGTACGGTGGGATCCTAAAACAAGTTAAAGGGAGAAAAGAGCAAATAGTCCAGTTTACTTCCGGACACTGGAATCCAACTCAACAAAATTATAGTACTATTAAAAAAGAAATTTTATCAATTGTCCGAGACAAAGGAAAAGGAAATGAGAGAGATCATCATCCTCATCAAAATCCTCCAAAAATACATTCGTTTAAGATGCACAAGATCCAAATGAAATTGGTTCTCAAATCAAAAAATGGATTGAGTCCCTTTCTCAATCTCCAGAAGTGGCATTGACATTTTCTCAAATGAAAAAGGAAACTCCTCTCAAGTAAATTGCTGGTGAAGTAGCAAAGATTTCCAAAAATAAAGAGATTGTTTTACAGAAACCAAAATCTCTCAAAAATATTTTAAAAGAGACATTGCTGCAAGATGTTTTTCTAAAAGAAATAGCAGTATCTTTACAAACTGCTACACAAAAATCCTCACAATATTTTTTAAACAAATGTTTTGAAAAAGTCCATGTTATGGAGGAAGAATTTTTAGAAAAACCTCCACATATACTTGCAAAAGAACTTTTCAATGAATGGCATTTCAAGTCATTGGATTCTCAAAAACCCCAGCAGTATTATGAAAACATACTGGTTCAAACTGGATCAGTACTATTCAAACACTACACAGACCCAAAATATTTAAAATTTTATTACTCATTCAACAGACCAAATCTTAAAAATTCTTCGACCAAGGAATTGGGACAAAAACTCAAATTCTCCAAAGAAATTTCCAGCCAAATTGACCACCACCTATATTTCACATATTGGGATTACCAAATGGCATGGTACAACGCCTTCTTAATGAACAACCAACATATGAGACATTCTTGGCTCATATTTTTCAATTACGGTACCAAATTCAAATTCTTAAACTGGTTCCAAGAATGGTGAAATTGGTATGTACCATCATCTTTCGAGATCCTACTAGTAAAAAATTCAAAACTTATGGCCCAAATTCTTTGACAAATTTTAACATGAACCAGACCAAAAACACATTTACAGAACAATCCATTTTTTCTCAAAACTGTGCATTTCTTGGATTATTTCTTGGAATTACTCCTATGAACAAGATCCATATACTAGAATTCCATTATTAGTTCAAAACTTCAGAACTAAATGGTGAGACAAATTTAATGATAAGAAATATGATTCAAAATATTTGGACAATTTTTTCAACAAGAATCCAAGATTATGTAAATCCGCAACCCTAGATCGAACCACAGCAAAATTCCTTCAAGCAAAATCAACAACTAGTGCGATATTAGCTCAAGCCAAGACCAAGAAGGAATACAAAAAACTCATGGCTGAAATGTTCAGCTCAATGGATTTTGAATCCGAAGACGAGAAATCTTCAATGTCTTAAATCAAAACGGTGGATCTTGCAGACGATACCACCTCAGTAACCATTACCAGGATCAAGAAAAAAATGATGTAAAAGAAAAAAATGAATGAAGATGAACAGGAAATATTCTCTGGAGTGAACAGTAAATATTCCCTGTAAGAAAAAACGAGTGAACAGGAAATATTCTCTAGCATGAACAGTAGAAATCTCTGGCATGAACAGTAAATATTTTCTTGCATGAATAGTGAATATTCTCTGTAGTTTGTATTTTTGTAATCAGAGAATATATTCTCTGAAAAGTTTCAATTATGTAATGATATAAGGGATTGAATTTTTCGTTTCAAATGATGTAAAAAGACAATAGCCCTCTATAAAAGGCTATCAGATTTAGAATGAAAAGCACAACCAGAAATACTCAATTCAAAGATCAAAACTCGTTTCTCCAAATTTTAAGTTTTAAAATTTTAAAATTTTAAATTATTTTCCTTTTCAAAATTTTAACAAATTTTTATCTCAAATTTTAATTTCAAATATCAAATTACGACTATCAAATTACAAATTCCATCCTATATCCTCCGAGATGTTTTTGGGTTTAGGATTTTCTGAAAAGAAACGATAATTTTTTATATTTAGTCTCTTACGAGAAACATCATTTGTAGATAAAATTTAAATGTGATCGAGACACATTATTGTATATTAATAAAATTTTAATATTAAAATATTGATAAACATATTATGCTTTTTAAATATTATATTAATATTTAATAGTATATAATACATTATTAATATAATTAATTGTTTTAGTAAATTTATTTAATATTATAATTTTATTTTAACAATAACTATATAGATTATAATTTAGCAATAAATATTTAATAATACAAAATATAAATATTTTAATAGTATAAATATGAGTAGTGTTCAAATTCTCATTCAAATAGAAAGTTATTATTAAATATATATATGAGGGGATACATCCACACTTACGCAATGTAAAAATTAAAATAGATATCTATTTATATGATAATATTTTTAAAATAAAAATAACCATTTAAAACCAATGTATCAAAAAAGAAAATGATTAAGAGCTAGAAAATCCATATCATGAAGAAATTAGACTAAATAAACAGAAAATCAACATTTTTAGGGTTGGGGTGACGCAGGTAATGGCCATAAGTATTTTGGTTGAAGCTTGAAGCTTGAAGCTTGATTTCTGATATACAAATCTCCCTTCCTAAGTCAACATTATGTATATCTAAAAGCAGAATTCTCACACTTTCCATGAACTATATTCCATTTCTACAATGAATGTATAATTTTCTTCGCTTTATTACTCATCTACCAAGCAATTATGTATGACAAATATTGTTTGAATGATGAAACACATCCATTTTTCGAAGGCAAGACTGTGGTCACCTTCTCAGGAGATTGTAGGCCGGTAAATCTTTCACACTGGAGACATCTTCCAGTGAGAGCTCTCGTTCTAATTGTGTTCTTGTAGATTTCAGAACATCCTGCAAAAGCCAAAAAAAGAGATCGAATGAACTTCCTATGATGTCTAGGAAAATAATTAAAATCTGTTATTCGAATTTAGGTGTGAGTGTCATCAATCCGACACAGATATGAACTTTGTAGGAATCAATTGTTAGAATAGTTTACGTTGAATTCCATGTACGAAGCCCGTTTCACAAGCCATTGTGCATCCATCATCTGAAAGGCTACACAATAAAGATCATCGAATGCCATTTCGTCTTCCCCCAGTAGTTTTAAGAATCGAATTCCAGCCAGGGAAGATGGTTTTCCTGCAGGTAAAATTTATTTACAGTAATGAAATTAGACACCATGTCAAACAGGCAGCAGATAATGAACGTACTGTACTTTGTTCCACACAATATGAGATTCCAATATTTTTTGCACAAACGATGCCAGTAACAAATTGCAACCTATTCAAGGGACATTGCAAAAAACCCGGCATGCAACACTCAAGATGGCTAACACATTGAAAAATCTCACTTTTTGTAAATAAGCCCCTATACTTTTATTGAACCCAAATAAACCTGTATCTTTTGATTTGTACCTAATTAAGCCCTTATTGAGTTATTTCATACGAGCTGTTGATTTATGCTAAGGGTTTATTTAGTATAAGCTATTCAGATGAGCTTATTTGGTTACAGATTAAAAAGGTCGAGGGCTTGTTTGGGCATAACAAGAAGTATAGGTGCATATCCTTCCAAAATCAATGTATAGGCGCATATCTGCAAAAAGTGGCAAAGTCTAGAACTTTTTTTATTATTTCAACCACACAGTATCTAACTAGTTCTGAATTTAGATTACCTGATTGCAGATCCAACATCTGTGTTAACATAAATGAAATGTTGATACCAGCTACAGCAAATGGATATTCCCAATCAGCTCGGTTTCCATCTTGTTTGTGCAACAACCTTTGAAAAGATTCCTGTGCAAATAAAGATCAGATCAGCATTTGATCAACCACGGTTATATTTCATGCTGGTGAATAAAATAATTGTTTGGTTACACATTATTATCATATGGTAAATCATAACAAACAAATGTAATCAAGGTAATTAGGGAAAGGAAACAAACCGGATATTTCTTAGCAAAAAATATGAGACTCTCCAATGATATGAACCCCCCACCCCTTCAAATAGCATGAAACAACAAGAAGAAGCATATATATCAGAAAGAGAAAAAGGTCCAAGAAAGCCAGTTAAAGCCAAATCCTTAGCATACCGAAAATCTGTGGAAGGATCTGGCCCTTGCCAACCCATGTCCTTCCAAAGCTCTGATTTAAGAGGTGGAAGCTCCCTGTTAGGATAAGCCAATCTCCATAACAGCTTAAGAGCATCCTGCAAGTCAAAAATAAAACTATATCAGCTGTAGTATGATAAAGAAATTCTTAATTGGTGCATATAATTGGTATTGGGGTAGGTGACGAGGGATGATGGCTGACTTCCATTCCAAAGGAAAATTAGTAAACATACTTGATGATCCACCCGAGATCCATCAAACGGGACTCCCAGTCTTTGCTGTAGATTTCTCAACCTTTCTTCCTGCAAGAAGACAGTATATGGAAACAACAATACACCACAAATTAGCAATATAATAAATTGAACACAATGGCCAGTGACAACAAGGACTTTTGCTCTTTTAAAAGATGAACAACTGAATGCGCATAAAGAGTTGTGATATTTTCTGACTCAACTCTTATACAAGAAAGGATTTTTTGCCATGAGTTCCAATTTTGCCAAGCTGATTCGTGGAATCAACTTCAAAACTCCAACTAATTTTTCTTTCTGCCCCAATGACGGTTAACAGTTTTTCCACATGAGAGGTAATATTAGTCGAATTTGGGCATATAAATAGATAGCAAGAACTTTGCATTTTCGGTAAGAGATGCTTCAAGATCATCATATACCAAGAAAAGGAGGAAAGGTCCTTGCCCCCTCTCCACTACGGGAAAAGTACACAAAAAAAACCATATTTTATTATCAGAGCAGTGCCTCTCTCCCCCCCCCCCAAAAAAAAAAAAGGCGCATGCACACAAAAAAGGGAGTTAACTCAAATACAGAAAAAGAAGTGCAATGATGATAATACCTGTAAAGGGCTAAGAGTAGGCACGATAAATTTCGGGTTTGATCTATTTTTGGTGTTAGAAAGTAGAGGTAAATGTCGTACAATAAATGATCCAGATCCAAAGACAAGGTTTGCTGGAAAAGCCAAAGATTAAAATATCAGTAATCCAAACCGCTATAAAAGTCTCACCATTTACAAAAGAAGCCAAAGAAAGCAAAGAATTTAATAAGGTAATGGATCATACAACATTACATTTGCAGCAGAAAGTCAAGTAAAAAAGGCACTTAAATGTATATCAAATTGCTTATTTGAAACTTAGAATTTAAATATAATCAAAGAAAATATAAATTTTTATTTATACAAATGGATGCGAAGTTATAAAATGATATGATGAGAAGTCATCACCAATAACAAAAACTGATAGCAATTGGGCATGTGTTTCCATAAACTAAATTGATGGAGAGATCCCCAGCAGCATAAGCACATTTAAATCAATCATACCTAGACTCTAGCAAAACTAAATAATATGAATAGTGATCTAGAAAACCAATATACTCATAAGTAAGGATAACAATGGAGCAAGAAGGGGACAGAGATAGCTTTATCCACCTCCACCCAACTCTTGCATGTATGTTGAAAACATTTGTCTCCACTCCACACTGCTCCACCCCTCTTTTTTACTAATGATTTTAATTTAATATTGTAAAATAAATATTTAATAATTTATTATATATATAAAATTTGAAGCTAGGGTGAAATCCGTGGGTGAATAACGAGCAACCAAAGTAGTAACTGGCTAGCTTAATGGTTTAACATTCTTAGTTAGAAACCAACAACCAAAAAAGAATAATAAAACTACAATCATATGAATTATAAACCACAAATTCACATATCTATAACTAAGAAACCACACTGATAATACCACAGACCTATCCATTGCGCCCATTGCGCGATCAAGTTTGAGAACAAAAGCGTCCAATGTAACTGTTCCTTCTTTCTCTCATCATCCCAAATTTCCTCCATCACCTTCCCCTATAACATATAAAACAAATTAAACTAGACATTCACAATACTCCATCCACTTTCTAGCAAACAGGTATAATTAGCAAAAAATAACGACATAACCTCAGAATGTTTGTCATCATAATCACGTTTCCCTAACAAAGGTTCATCTAAACCATCCAATCCGGACGTCTCATAATTTTCGTTCCTTATACCGCCAACATCGCTGTGATGAAGCCGCCTTCTCACAGTACCAATGCCGGTGCCAGACCTCATTAATTACAGGTTAAATCTTGCACCAAATTCTTCCCAAACCCTGAAAACACTTTTTGAAGATCAACAGAATGCTACAACGGAACAAAACAAGATAGTAATAAAAAAATCCAATTAGAAGTACAGAAATTTGGTCGGCAAGAAATTTCTCTTCAAAATTTCAAATTAGCTACAAATCAGTGTCTTAAAACTGCTGTAGAGCAAATAATAATATTAATAATATTCGAATTCTGAAGAAACATCCAATTTTGCGAGAAAGTTCTACTACAGAGGTTAAATTTTAGTTTAAAATCTGTATCCCAAACTATTGAAATTAAATGAAAACAGAAAAAAAAATATCCGATTTCATTATTTCTCCAGAGTAACAAAATTATCAGTAATGCACCAAAAAAAAACGAAAATCAAAGGGGAAAAAGAAAGAAAACTAACCCGAATATTGAAGAGAGATACTGAAACCGAATATGGAGAAAGCCTTAAAATATAGTAAGAGGAAACCCTAGACGCTAAGCAAAGCACGAAAACCCCAATAATTAAACTAAAAAATAATAGAAACTGATTTGAGTTGAGTTGAATTGAATCGACTGTTTTGCTTAATAGTGAAGAAATTATGAAGAAACCGAAAATTAAGGTTTTTCAGATCTAGTGTCCGATATTTTCTCCTCTCTGTATTTATAGTTTTATCTAATAATTGTTGTCGCTGGGAGAAAAGAATAATGATAATAAAATTTACTTAACGAATATTAAACTTCACTTAATTTTAGTTGAAATCTAATTATGTAATATATTTTTGTTATTGATTTATAAAAATTTTAAAAATTTATAATAATATAATCTATTTTTTTTAGAAAGAATGAATTAGAAAATTATGTTTGATCTACAGCTCCAATTTAATCAAAGTTTTATTACAATAGAAATACAATTTTAATTAGGATTATTAATAAACACCGACTTTTTTTTATAAAAATTAGATAGTTAAGTGTTACTAGTTTTGTTTTTAAGTCTCGGATTCGAATTCTCTTTTAATCACATTTGTATTTTTTATTTCATGTTATTTTAATTTTTTTAATTAATAAATATATTATTTTTAATTTTTTTTAATTCATCTTTTTAATTAATAACTCTTTTATTTATATAACTAAAATAATTATTATATAATTATGTAATAAAAATATTTTTAGCCTCCGAGGATAGTTAAATCAAAAACTATAAAACTAAATTTGATAATTAAATTTGAAAGAAGTTTAATTTTAAAACTGAATTTGATAATTGAAATTGGAAAATTTTTAGAGAAACTTTGAAGTCAGTGTATTGAGGCGTGTCTTTCATTACAAATGAGAGTTTTTTTATAGAGGGCTAGTATCTATTTATAATGAAATTATTATAACTATTCGTTTTTCAAACTATCATTTTTATAGATAATGTATTCTCTGATTATAATCTTTTTTCTTTTTACGGAGAATCTTCATTGTTTATTGCAGCGAATCTTTACCGATCATTGTAGAGAATCTCCACTGTTCTTGCAAAAAATCTTCATTGTTCATTGCAGAGAATATTCATTGTTCGTCTTTGTTTTCTCTTGAAGGGAATCGTTACTATTTTACCCTGTTCACTTTTTATTTTTTCTACTTTTGGTGATTGTTATTGTTGTGGTGTCATCCGCAAGATCCACTGTTTTGATCGAAGATGTTGAGGATTTCTCATCCTCCAAGTCAAAACCCATGGAGTTGAGCATCTCATCCATAAGTTGTTTGTATTCCTTTTTTGTTTTAGCGTGAGTTAACATCGTAATTGTAGTTGATTTGACTTGGAGGAATTTTGCTATAGTTTGATCTAGGGTAGCGGACTTGCATAATATTGAGTTTTTATTGAAAAATTCATACAAATACTTGGAATTATATTTTTCATCGTTAAATTTGTCCCACTATTTTGTCCTAAAATTTCAGACTAATAATGGGATTCCCATGTAAGAATCTTGTTCATATGAATAACTCCAAGAAACAGTCCAAGAGATGCATAATTTTGAGAAGAAATGAATGCTTTTATAAATATGTTTTTTATCAAGTTCTGGTTGGAATTTGTCAAAAAAGTAGGGCCATAAATTTTAAATTTTGCTAGTAGAATCTCAAAAGAGGATGGTCCATACTAGTTCCACCATTCTTGAAACCAATTGGGAAATTTAAATTGGATACCATATTTGAAATATATGAGTAATGAATGTCGCATATGTTGATTATTGACAAGAAAAGCATTGTACCAGGCTATTTGATAATGTGAGCTCTGGAGTGATCCGACTGATATGTTTCGCAAAAATGCCAACTACAAACACAGAAAATGAAATAAAGTAAACATTACAAATGTTTAGTAAGTTCATTGGAATTAAAACAATAAACTCAACTCAATTACTATTAATTTAACAAATTAGTTACTATACTATTTTCTTGTATACACATTTAACAACAGTAAGGTGAGATCATCAGTTGCAAGTCTCAAAGCATTTTAATTTGTACAAAACTATTTAACTCAATTAAATATCATTTAAACAGTATCATCAAATATTTATATATTTCAGTTACATCATTCAATCATCATATAACTTATAAATTTCTGAACACATATCATCAATTCAGTGATATAATATTTCTAATTTATGCAATTCAATCCAAATCAATTCCATTCCATTGAAACCTTTGAACAAAATCAACATATACTTCATTTCAATTTCAAATAATCAATTCCAAACATAAATTACAATATCAAACAATCGGTTCCTTTTAATTTTAACCAATTAGCCCGCTGAACTATAGCAAAAGTAACTCAGATACTTGGATACCTACACCACACCAAAAAGCACTATAGTGCAAACAGGGACACCAAAGTGTAAATGGGGCACCGAAGTGCAAACAGGGGCACCAAAGTACAATCCAGTACAAGCGCACATTCTAACCATATTAGCATGCCAATCGTATCCTAATCGCTTACTACATTCGAACGGACATTTATACATTATTCATGATGTAATCACTGAATTTTGTCCGGGAATAATTTTGTGTTTAAAAAAATTTACATTTTTACCCCTAAACTTTTCTAAAATTACATTTTGACCTCTAAAATTTTTCAAAATTACATTTCAACCCCTAAACATTCTGTAATTACATTTTAACCCCTAAACTTTCTCGAAATTGCATTTTGACCCTAAACTTTCTCAAAATTACATTTTGGCCCCAAAACTTTTGCTGTGTTTACATTTTGGTCCTTCTGGCAGCAACCAGGGCAAGTTGCACCTGCAATGGCGGCGGCCGGCCTGCCCTCCCTAGCCCACCTGCAACATGCAAAAAAGAAGAGAAAACATCAAAATAAAATGGGTTTTAAAACCCCAAAGCCAAGGGAGAAAGGGAAAAAAAAAGAAAAAAAACAAAAACTTTGAGCAAAAAAAATCAAAAAAACAGCAGCCCACCGCCGGCCGTCGCACCAGCACCTCCGTACCAACCGCCGTAGCACTCCCATCGCCGACACCTAGCAAGACAAACAAGAGCCAAAGCAAAAAAAGAAAAAGTAAGCAAAGGAAAATTTTCAAAGAAAAAAAGAGAAAAAAAATGTCGAAAAAGAAAAAGAAAAAGAAAAGAAGAGAGGGGAGGAAGAGAGGCCGACCATTGGCGAGCCACCGGAGGAGGTGACGGCAGCAGCACGAGCAGCGGCATCGACGGCGACGAAGGAGGCCGAACGGAGAAGAAGAAGAAAAAAGAGAAGAAAAGAAGGAAGAAGAAGAACAAGAACAAGAAGAAAGAAAAATAAAAAGAAAAAAAATAAAACAATAAAAAGATATTTTTTTTGAATAGTCGGGTCGACCCGACTCGACCCGGGTCTGACCCGACCCGATCCGGTGACCCAACCCGACCCAGCAGCAGCCCAGCTTAGCAGCCCAAAAAGCAGCCCCCAAAAAAAAAGAAAGCAGAAAAAAGTAGCAGGCCTGCAGCAGGCCCACTTTGCGCAGCCCAGTAGCGCAGGCCCAACGCAGGCAGCCCAGCACTAGCAGCAGGCCCACCTGCATCAGCAGGCCAGCAGCAGGCCCAGGCCCAAAAGAAGCAGGACAGAAAGAAGAGAGAAGAAAAAAAAGAAAAAAAGAGAAAAAAGAAAAAAAGAGAAAAAAAAAGAGAAAAAGAAAAAAAAAGTTAAATTTGTGTAACCTGTTCGACGAAGCTCGTGTTTCGGGATCTTTTCGGTAATTTCGTTTATTTCACTTTTAATTTAATGTTCGTATTTTTATGTCATTTCGTTTTAATATTATTAATATTTTATGCATTTTTATATTTTTATATTTTTGTATTTATATTTTTAATTTAATTTAATTTTAATTTTATTTTATTTTAAATAATTTTAATAAATAAGGCAACAAATCAGTTTAACATTAAATCGTGGATTTCATTGCTATGTTGGGTGAATATCACCGGTTTGCGTTAAAATCGATACGTCCTTTTAAGAATAAAAATATTCAAAAAAATTTCTTTTTTTCAAAAAAAAATTTGTTTCGAAATTTTCGTGCCTTCAAAAATTTTTCTCGTGTTTCAAAAAATATAGTCGTGTTTTCAAAAATAAGGCAACGAATCGATTTGACACTAATTCGTTGATTTCATTGCTATGTTGAGTGAATATCACCGATTCGTGTTAAATACGATACGTGCTTAATAAAAAATTGAAAAGTTTGTGCAAAAAAACAATATTTCCGTGGTTTCAAAAATATTCGTGTTTTAGTAAAATAGAAATAAAAAAATTCCATTTTTTTTAATTCTCATGTTTTCAAAAAATTCTATTTTTCAAAATTTTTTGTGTTTTCAAAAAATTCCCGTGTTTCAAAAAATCTTCGCGTTTTCAAAATTTTCACGTTTTAAAAAAAAATTTCCGATGTTTCAAAAATTCTTGTGTTTTAAAAATTTCTCTGTTTTTAAAAATTTTCGTATTTTCAAAAAAATTCGTATTTTGAAAATCCTCGTGCTTTCAGAAATTTCCGTGTTTTCACAAATTTTCGTGTTTTCAACGACTCTAGTGTTTCACAAATTTTCGTGTTTTAAAAATTTCTATGTTTTAAAATTCTCGTGTTTCAAAAAATATTGTGTTTTAAAGATTTTCATGTTTTCAAAAATTCTTGTGTTTCAAAAACTTTCGTCTTTTTTAAAAAAATTCGTGTTTCAAAATTCTCATGTTAAAAAAAAAATTCTTGTGTTTTGATCAGATCGCGATTAACTATTAAATTGAATTTGTATTTTTGAAAATTAAGACAACACGCGTTTAATGAGATACCAAATTTGGGCGTCGCGAGGGTGTTAATACCTTCCTCGCGCGTAACCGACTCCCGAACCCTAATTTTCTCTAGATTTTCATATAGACCTAAAATTACCTCTTTTTAGAAAAGTTTAAAAATAAAGTTTTCTAAAAAAGAGAATTTACTAGGTGTCCGATCACACCTAGAAAAAAAAAGATCGGTGGCGACTCCTTTTCAAATAAAATCGAGATTCAATTTTCAAGTTTTCAATAATTACCTCGACTAGCGCCCGTGCCCAAATTTTTAGGTCGCTACACATGACATTTATATTACAGGGCACTTCCATGTTTTCACTACACATGTCATAATCAAGTTGCATTCATTCAACATTTCACACAAATCATATTCATCATGTATGCTTAGCTTTACGATTAGATCATTAATTCGATTTATGAAAATGAGATATTGTAATTGCCTAAATTTAAGGTTATCGGAACAGTGGTTTCGTAGCCACAAATTCGATTTAAAGATAAATTTATTTTAATATTTTTGCATGAATATTGATATGATAGCAAAATCGTATGAAAATATAGATAGAAGAATTTTACCGATTTAGTGGTTAGTTAGAAAAAGAAATTATTGAAGAAATTGGATAAAAACAAGCTATCGAGACCTCAATCTCGTAAAAATGAATCATAAATATTTTTATAAATATTTATGAAGTGTTAGTAATATGGTATTAAAATTTTGTTAGAAAATTTTAATGTTTGGGTAGTCAATTAAGTGAAAAGGACTAAATTGAAAAAGGTGTAAAAGTTACTAGAACGATTAAATAGCTCAATTGTTAAATGAGGAGGGACATAAATTACAAATAAGCCCAAAAGGAGATATTTTGGGCGGCATATGTTGAGAAAAATCAGGAGAATTGATGAAATAAGGGTAAAATGGAAAAATAACAAATTTTACTAACATAAAAATGAGACCAAATTGGAATATCTAGAATTCTCTTTATTTTTATGCATTCTCATCAGCCAAAAACGTCCTAAGGGTTTATTCAAACTGGTTTTTCATAATCTTTGCACCAAGTGAGTTAATCCTTGCCTTTTTCTTGTAATTTTTGTGTTTCTAAGACTTTTACAACTAGGTCCTATTACTAAATTCATTAGTTTTTTTTATTTTATGAATGAAATTGAAAGTTTCTATGAATATGTGCTGGAATTTTATGATGAAATAGCATGAAATTGAAGCTTTAATTTGTTTATGAGATGATTTTATTAGGTAATTTCAATAAAAATTGATTTGTATGACCTAATTGTGAAAAGGTTTGGAATTAAAGTCTAGTGCTAAAATTATGATTTCCAAAGGTTATAAAGTAGTTTAAAGTGATGGGATAAAGTGTTAATTGAGAAAAATCAGCTCAATTGGGAGGTTAATTGAGCAGGGATGAAATTATCATTTATTGAAAGCTCAGGGAAAAATGGTAATTAACATCATGCACTAAAACAGTTTTGGACAGTAGCAGTATTCTAACTTTGAAAAATAACCAAAAATTGTAGAGATCGAATTAGAGGATGAATAAAATATGAAATTAAAGCTTATTGAGTATAGTTTCTTATAAAAGAAACAATGTAAGCAATGGAATTGTAAATCGTGAGATATAATAGATTTTGTGAGACAAGATCAGAATGAATTCAGGTTCCCCTGTTCTGACTTTGGAAAATCATTAAAAATTGGATAAAAATAATTAGGGGCTTAAACTTGTATTTTTAAAATCCTTAATGAGTCTATTTTCAAAAGAAACAAGCAAGAACATCATCAGAATTCTGTACAATAAGCTAATTAATTTTTAGTGAAGAGGGGTCGGAACTGTCGAACAGTGGAATAGGGGAAACTTTAAAGAATAAACTGTACTTATTGGCTAAACCAAAAATTCTGAAAATTTTATGGTAAGAAGATATGTGAGTCTAGTTTCGGGGAAAATTAGAGGATATTAATTTGAAGCTCTGTAGCTCAAAATATAAATAATTTAGTGACTATGACTTAATGAGACAGCTTTGAATGCACTATAAATAATAATGGAATTATAGAGAATGTTACATATGAACATGAAATGTATTAGATTAATGATTAAATTTATTTGTTTAGATCCATAAAATTCAAATACGAAGCTAGATCGAGGAAAAGAAAAAGTTCGGGATTAGTAGATTTTTGTTTACGAACAAGTATCGAGGTAAGTTCGTGTAACTTGAATTATATTCTTAAATGTCTGAAATGTTTGTTATTGATGTGAATATGATTTGAATGTTCATTGTATGAAAATTGATGAAACATTGATATATTTGATAAAAAGGGTAAGAAATCCCGGTTGAATAGAAGGAAAATTCGATGGATCTCTGAAAAGGAATTGACGGTAAAAAGGATCTAGCCCGGACGGGTGATCCTATCCTGATATAGCCCTCCCGAAGAATATGTGGAAAATGGATTTAGCCCGGACGGGTAATCCGAATTAGGGTCTGAATTTAGTCTGGACTGGTAATTTAGATCCAAGCTCATTAGAGTAATTGTCATTGCAGAGGATTTAGCCTGGACTGGTAATCCCGCTGTAATGATGAGGTTCACGGGAGTGTGCTCTCTGAAATGGAAATGTGCGCACATGAATATGAATTGACGGACCCAGATTTGTACACTTAGGTATACCCCTGAAAATCCATCGAAATTCTAAGTAGTTCAATGGGATAAATATGAAAAAATAACAAGGGAATGGAAATCATGGAATTGATGAGCTCATCAATCATGGTATATATATTATTGATACATGAAAATTATTGAACTAACTTGAATGTTGAGTTTGTGCATGTTAAGGGAATAATGCATGGAATGGATGTATGAATGTTTATTGCATTGTATTGAAAATATTAGGTAAGTATAATTCTTGTTACATGAGCTTACTAGGCACAAAGTGCTTACCCTGTTTCATTTCCCCTGTTTTGTAGTGTTAAGAGCTCGGAGATCAGATTTGGTTGGAGACGCATCACACTATCAACCTCAAGATCTCGGTATATAAAGAAACTTTATTTTGAAAATCAATGGCATGTATAAGCTAGTAAAGTAAATGTTAATGTGAAATGAATGTATTGTTAGCCATTGGTATGGCTAACAAATTTTGGTTTTGGTATGTGATGAGGTTATCTTATGATTACGTTTAATCTATCTTGAAAATATGTTGAAATAGATTGGTTGTGTTGGATTGGTCTCGGTTTAAAATTGCAGGGAAGATTAGATACTTATAAAAGGGGTTATATCTGGTAATGCCTCATACCTCATTTCGGCGACGAATACGGGTAGAGGATATTTCAGATCTCGATACCTCAATTTCTAAAACCACTTAATTTAGGGTCAAACCACTTGTACTTTAGTGAACTGTCCAATTAACAAATTTATCAAATCAAAATACAATATAACACTATAAAAAACTAGTAAATATTATTAAATAATATTTATTAACCCGATCATTGGAATATGGGGTTCCAAAACCGCCGTTTTTAGTATCACTGAAAACAGGCTGTTACAATTTTAGTCACTTTACTTCAAAAGTTGCAAAATGGTTATTGAACTATTTGAATTTTTTATTTAAGTCATTGTGTTGTTAAGCGTTTTTTTAAAAGTCGATAAGCAATCTCCAAGCATGATTCAATGATAGGTACGATAGATTAGTACCCATCAATGAGTAACAGAACATACATTAGATCCAAGTCGATTTGACAGTTAGTGTAGGAGATGAAAAATGTTTAGATTTTCGTTTGCAAAATCATGACGTTTAAAGTTGATTAAAAAAAATTGAATTGTAGGAGAGAGAGAGAGCAATTTCAATTGGTTCAAATAGTGTAAACAGATAATGTCGATTTTAATAGCCCGATAACTTAAATAGAAACTTCCGAATAGTTGAGTGACTAAAACATAAGTTTATTAATAATTTAGTGACATTGGATGTAATTTATCATTTATCTTTTTATATCTTTTATATAAAAAATGGATGAATAAATTTTAACATAAAATATTATACTTTTTTTAATATTTTTATTTTACCACTTAAACTAAAATAACTAAAATAACTGATTTATCAAACAAACTCACTTATTTCAATTAAATCGATTCATATTATAAACTAATACAAGCTATACCACCTCATATAGGGGACAAAAGAGAGGAAAACACTTTTAGAGGGACTTTTTTATTGTGTGTCTTCAATTATATTGAATTATGATTAATTTATTAAATGCATATTTTCTCACAATTTTTATAGCAAATGAAATAAGAATTCACATCTTCAAATTTATATTCTCAAATATAGTATTATATGTTTTATTTATTTGGTGGGTCAGATTTCATACTCATATATCGAAACAATTATCCACATGTAGCTAGGCTTAGTAATTCATGTCATACTTTTTTTTTAGTCCCTTTAACTACAAAAAATTTTAATTTTGTCATACTTTTTTTTTGTTAATTGTCATCATAATAAATTTAATCATCAATGTTTCTACATTTTGTCAGTTTGATCCCAATTCTAAAAATTTCAACTCTTTTAACATTTACACCTTTTTTATCAATATTCTCCTTATTCTAAAAAATCAATTAAATATAAAAATAATAAAAATACATAAATATTCAAAATTTCAACAAAAAGTTGCATGACATATTTATTGATAAAGCTATCCCTTTATTTTTGTCAAATAAAAATATGAATCTCACACTATCTATCTTTTAAAGTGATAAAAGTTGGTCCTGTATTTTATTGAAACAGTTATAACATGGCACAACATACAAAGACGAGAGAGACAGTGAAAAGGAGATTCAGGATGGAGTGATAAGTTATAGATGCAACTTTTATATAATTTGATCTATTTTTTAAAAATCATAAATCACAAAATGTACATATATGACAAATCCATTGCACAACTGTATATATATTAGAATTCAACGATTCCTCACTTTTACAAACAAAATACAATAATTTATACAAATCTTTCAAGTATCAAAATCAATTCTACACCTCAAATTGCCTTGACTTAACCAAAAAAAAAAAAACAAATCAAACCATAACTCATTCTTTAATAACTCAATCAATCAATCAACCAATCAACAAAACATGATGATGACCAAACTAGGAAACCTAAAAATTCGTTTCTTGTAAAGGAAAGGGGAAAAAGAACCATTTTTAGAATAAAACTGGAAATGCCAAACTATATTTTTCTTTCTTTTTGATTTTTTTTCATTCAGAATCACTGGAACTCGAGCTGGAGCTGGAACTGGAACTTGAGTCATGGGATTTTGTCTTTTTACCTTTAAGTTTCCGGTTTGGCTTTTCAGATGACTCCTCATGATGTTTCTGTTCTGGCTCACCAGCAGCATTCTCAGCTTGTTCTTGAAAACCAGAGACTACATCACTAGCTTCGATCTCTTTTGTTGAAATCTCATCATGCCTTTCTATTTTTGATGATCCAATCCTTAAGTCCGAAGAATGTGGCTGCTCGCCTGGATTAGATTTAGGGCCTTGTTGGAAAGCATTATGTATATCCTCCAGAGATCTTGCCTCGACAACAGGTAATGTTGAACTGATGTCTGCATGAACCTGTTGGTTCACAATCATACTTGGAATAATTATTTCCTCCACATTTACCCCTTCATGAAGTTGCTTAAACGCCACATCGATGTCTTCCACTGATTTTGCTTCAAGTACAGGTAGCACCACCTCAGTCTCCATCTCTTTTTCTACCATTTCTTTGTTTTCATTTTTTGGTCCACTGGCAACATTCTCACTCATTGCTTGAATACCAGAGACGGGACTACTACCATCAATCTCTTCAGTAGAAACCACATCAGGATGCTCTACTCCTGAGGAATGTGGCACCTCAGCTAGATTAGATTCGGGGCCTTGTTGAAAAGCACTCTGTATATCCTCCAGAGATCTCGCCTCAACAACTGGTAAATCCGAATTGGTATCTGCATCACCCTGCTGATTCTCAATCATGCTTGGAAGAATTATTTCCTCAACATCAACTCCTTCATGAAATTGCTTAAAAGCCAAATCAATGTCTTCCAATGATCTTGCTTCAAGAACAGGCAGCTCTGCATTGGTCTCCATCTTCATTTCCTCTGTTTCTTCATGGTCATTTTTTGGTTCACCGGCAGAATTCTGACTATTTTCTTGAATGCCAGAGACGGCACGGCCAACTTCAATCTCTTTATTAGAAACCACATCATGCTGCTCCATTTCTGATGATCCATTTCTCAAGTCTGTGGAAAGTGGCAGCTCGGCCAGATTAGGTTCTGGACCTTTTTGGAAAGCATTATGTATATCCTCCAGAGATCTTGCCTCGACAACAGGTAACTTTGAAGTGAAATCTTCATGATCCAGCTGATCCTCAATCATGCTTGCAAGAACTACTTCCTCAACATCTACACCTTCATGAAGTTGCTTAAAAGCCAAATCAATATCTTCAACCGATCTTGCATTCAGAACAGGCAGCTCCGCATTGGTCTCCATCTTCAATTCTTCTATTTCTTCATATTCTTTTTTCGGTTCACCAGCAGCAACATTCTCAAGATGTTCTTCAAAGCCAGAGACTGCTTGCCCAACTTCAACCTCATTAGAAGAAACCACATCATGCAGCTCTACTTCTGATGATCCATGCCTCAAGTCTGCTGAATGCGGCAGCTCAGCTGGATTAGGTTCCGGTCCTTTTATGAAAGCATTATGTATATCATCCAGAGATCTTGCCTCGACAACAGGAAATTCTGAAGTGGTATCTGTATGATCTGGCAGATTCTCAATCATACTTGGAAGAATTACTTCCTCAACATCCACTCCTTCATGAAGTTGCTTAAAAGCCAAATCAATATCTTCAACCGATCTTGCTTCAAGAACAGGTAGCTCCACATTGGTTTCTGTCTTTAGTTCTTCTATTTCTTCTTCATTTTTGGGTTCACCAGCAGCATTATCACAACCTTCTTCAATACCAGAGACAGCATTACTAACTTCGATCTCTTCAGAAGAAACAACAACATGCTGCTCTACTTCTGATGATCCAATCCTCAAGTCTGTGGAATGTGGCAGCTGAGCTAGATTAGGTTCTGGGTCTTGTTGCAAAGCATTATGTATATCCTCCAGAGATCTCGCCTCAACAACAGGTAAATCCGAGTTGGTATCTGCATGATCCGGCTGATTCTTAATCATACTTGGAAGAATTACTTCCTCAAAATCCACTCCTTCATGAAGTTGCTTAAATGCCAAATCAATATCTTCTACTGATCTTGTTTCAAGAACAGGCAGTCCCACACTGGTCTCGGTCTCCATATCATCTGCTAACATTGCAGATTCAGTATAGGCAACATGAGATCTCTCCGGTAAACCAATTTCCCCAACATTAAAGTCCCCAACGGTGTCCAGTTCAGAGAGTATTCTTACATCGATTTCTTTAATCTCATCAACTTCTTCATTATTATTTTCCTCATCAACACGAGGGGCATATACATCGGCATAACTAAAGTGTTCATCAGGGCCCTCATTTTCAATTTCTTCTAGGACCTTCTCTTTCAAATCTTCTTGATCCATTGGCAAAGTATGTACGACAATCTCAGAAGGTAAGGAAGAAGATCCTGAAGTCATCGAAGAGAAATTTGCTGAAAGTTTGTCCTCAGAATCATCAACTTCATGCACATTAGTGTCAGTGTTGACAATGTCTGCTACCCTTGTAGACTCGGTTGCAATTATAGATGGTTCCTGAATCACAGTGGCACAAGTTAGTTTAGGCATCACCATTTTCATGTAATTAGGATATGAGAAAACATGAAATGAAAAGGAACACGAGTGAAAGCAACAGAAGCAAACAATTCAACTCCTGAGAAAATTCATATATGTAAGGAAATTCACATATATAATGCAGTAAATTGTTTAAACACACAGTATTTAAGCATACATGCAGTGATAACATTTTTGACGAGGTAAATCACACATAGCAGTGAAACCTTAATTGTCCTTGATATGAGTATCACATCTACTTCAACATCATTATTCGACGCAAAAGCAAATTATTGCTTTCAACTAGACTCGTTTTCTTGTGCTGGTACATATAGTAGTAAAGCTTATTTTTATACAGACATCAACTCCCTAGTAGATGAAAAAGAAAAAAAAAAGAAAGAGACAGGCATCATTTTACTCCTACCGGAGTCTGAGCTCGCAAAAAATTTCATAACAGGAGGACCTTGATCTAAGGAGACCAACATAAACACCGGTTTTGAATAAATTAAAAAAATTATTGAAGACAAAATATGCAAAATAATTGATAATATTATTCTTCAAAGAAGTATGGCAATTCATCAAGGGAAGGAAATTTAAACAAACAGAAGAAGAGATTGAATAATTTACCTCGAGTTTATCATGTTCATCAACAGGCAGTTCATCTTTACCAAACAACAGTTGTTTCTCTGATTCTGATGAAGGACTTTCTCTAGAAGACATATCTTGATGGCTAGAGTTTGAAGGAACTCCCTCATCACAACCTGTATTGGTCTTTGAATCAGAAAATGGCGCTTGGGTTTGATCCATTTCAGATTCCTTTTTATGCTCCTCCCAGATGTTAGCCTCTGAAGATTCATTGGGGTGCCTTTGATGCTGTTGTTCCTCAGGTGAAGAATCCACCACCTCACCCATTCCTTCATCAATGGCAAGAGTTGTCTCTGCACCAAGGCTCAATAAGTCCACGTGGTTCTGGATAGAGCTTTCTTCCTTATTTGGCACATCCTCCTCTAATCCCTCATCCAAAGATGACCCTGCCTCTCTTGAAACATATTCAACCACATATTCAGGCACCATTGATGCATTATAATCGGCAGAAGTGGAAGAAACCATTGTCAAGCCAGCAAAAGTAACTTCATGCTTACTAATCTCTGGCAGATCCCTTTCCCTCAGTTCATTTCCATTAAGTAAATCTGAGGAGCCTCCATGCATCACTTGAAAAGTAGAAGTACCCTGCTCAGCCATTTCACCATGTGCTTCATGTTTCTCATCAATAGATTCAACCAACATTGAGGGTGAACCCATTTCAGATATCTCAGCCTGTTTGTCAGAAGAGACAGTTGAAAATGAGAGGAAAGTCTCAACTGATGGAGGGTGAAAACTAGAATAAAAAATGGACTCCGTATGTTGATTATCATCCACCACCCCACTTGTAAAATGAAACTCTGATTCCTCAAATGATGGTTGTTTAGAAATGTCAGATTCTTTAAGCTCATTATCTCTGGGTTCACAACCTGCAGATCCAACTCCTTTGACATCTGATATCTTTTCATCAATTTCTGATAATGATGACAAACTTGATCTACTGCTATAATCCTCCTCAGCTGGCTCAGTTCTGGGATGAACTTCAGTTGCATTGAGTTCCACATAAGTAGTTGCTCGAGCTACATCTCCCAATGTTATCACAACCGTATCATGATGAACATCTCTGTTCTCGGCTTCACTAGCTGTGTGTTCTGAATGATTTGTAGCACCAGCTTCAGACACTGGTTCAATTTCCAGGTGACTTTCTCCGTCTCCCAATGTGATCTCAACCACATCATGATGAACATCTCTATTCTCGACTTGGTCAACATCCACGGACTCAACATCGTCAGAATCAGATGAATGGCTCTCTTGTTCAGCGACAGAAACATGATCTTCATTCAAGATCAGTTCAGTTTCTCGAGAAACATCTTGCTTATTTGGCTTGTTGTCCTCCTCATCCACAACTGAACTCACTGATTCCGAATCAGGAATGGAACTCATCTTCGACTCGCTAACTTCACTTGACTGCCTCTGGAATAAGGAAGGGCTAGCTCCTTCTGTTACTAATTGCTCCGGAACAAAGTAAGGTTTCCACTTAAGCTCTTGCCGAGGAACACCTAAAGAAGATGATCCGACATTAAAGCTTTCGTGTCTGCTAAAGAAGGCCTCTCTTTGGGAATTAGTTCCCCTTTGATTAAAACCTGAAAACTCTTCTTGGAAACTGTCTCCTTTAAGATCAGGTTTTTCCTCACTCGAGTCATAAGGAAGATCAAAAGGGTTTCTTCGGGGCTGCAAATTGGATGGAGCTGACCCAGGAATGGGAGGTAATCCAAGGTCATCATGGGAATATGGAAGGTCAAAAGGGTTACCTCTTGAGGTTGAAATTGGTGCTAAGTTTAAGGGAATATCAGCAAAATCCAAGTCTATTAGATTCTTCTCTGCCATCAATCTCATACTTTTACGAGCTCTTCTCCTTGCAATAAGTTTATCCAATCGTAGGTTTCTTTCAACCTCTAAACTCCCTAAATCCATGAGATTTTTCTGATCATCCTCTGTCCATTTAATGGCAGATTTACTTTCATCCTCGTTATCTCCCTTTGCTCCACCTTCTTCCTCATTATTTTCTCCCTCTCCCTTATTTTCTGACTCATCACTTTCATCATCACTACTACCATGAGAACTCTCAGACACCGAATCCAAACCATGACGAGACAACTGAGCAGCCTGTATAGCTTCCGAGCCCAAAAGCGGATGCAACTCATCAAGCATCAGACTTATATCTGCCAGTGAAGCATCGGGAGAGGAACTCTCAGCACCATCAGATCCAGAATCGGAAGATTCATCATCGTCGTCATTGTCGTCGTCATCCTTATCACCATCACCAGCATCCTCGTCACCCGTAACGCATTTCCAAGATGACACCAGAGAAGAATCCAATTCATTACCCCTCGGAACATCATCGATATTGGATGTGAGTTTTCCATCACCCAATTCAACATTTCTATCTCCTACTTCATCTGCCAAAAGATGTTGACTCTCCTCAGCCCTCCTCATACTCGACAACCGTTCACTCTCTAGCATCTCCCCCCGAATTCCCGTCATCTTCTCCAACAAAGAATGATTCAACAGTCCCTCCACCTCATCAATCATCCCATTCTCACAATGAACATTCCTAGAATCCAAATCATCATTGATTAACGGCTTATAAAGAACCGAACAGTCACCTTCCTCCACTTCATTGACCTCATTATCAACTAAACTGACTTTCTCGTCGGCATTCTCTACAATATCCCACATCTTCCCTACATGTCTTTCTACAACAAAATCATCATCAGTGAAATCTCTTTTGACAACAGTATCATCCTCACTGACCCCAGTTTTCAATGGAGAAACTTCATGACTAACATTCTCTTCTTCATGTTCGTCGATTTCGGGTATGTTTGGTGACCCGAAACTCAAAAGGGTACCAAGCAATACAGCAGTGCAAACCAAAACAGGAGATGCAGTAACCAAAAAGGAAAACAACAAAGGAAATGATCTATACAAAAATATTAAAAAGCAAGCCAAACCAACCAAAAATGGATGATTACAAACAAAACTACAACATGTTCTAACTGATATCACTATAAATTTCCTAACTTTAACTCCAACGTCCATTCTTTCAAGCCCCATCTCTCTCTATATAAAAGAATTATTTCTTCTCAGTTCCCAATCTGTAAAAAGAGAACCAATTACAAACAAAACAAAATATTGGATCCAGAAACAAATTCATCACAAAAGTTGTTAAGTGTGAACTCACCTTAGAGCTAAAATTAAAAGCAAACAAATGAAGATCAGCCCAACAGCAGAAAAGCAACAATTAAGAGCTTTTGAGTGGTGAAATTGCTACAAAAAAAAAAGGGGAGGAAATTTAAAGCAAAGCTGAAAACTACTCAATGGCAAACAAAAAAAATTCAAAAGTTCCAAGCAAGATATTAAAGACCCAACAATACCTGGAAAAAACCAAGAAAACCCCAAGGTCCTTGAAGCTAAAGAAATTGAAACTAAAAGGATTTTCAAAGTGGGTTAAAGACAAAGCGATCGGTAACTAAAAACAAAGAAAAAAAAAAGGAATCCTCTGTTTTTTTTTTCTTCTTTATGTGCTGTGTTTTTTCACTTTCTTTTTGCTTACTTTTGATTACTTAGCAGAACAGCTATGAAGTTGTTGGCAATTGTTTTGTGCTCTTTTGTGAAATTCAATTGTTTTTTTGCTTTGAGAAAAGATAAAAGAAGAAATGGGAATGGGGTGGCACGAAAAGAAGAGAAAGATTGAAAAAGAAAGTCTCTATTATATTCTCCTTTTGTTTTTCTTACGGTTTTCTATTTAGTACTAGTTTTCTTTTTATTTTATTTTAATAATTACGAAAAGATATTTAAAAATTAACTGTAAAAAATGTCATTTCTTAAGGCGGTAAATTTTTGTATAAACAAATATATTTTTATAAAAATATATAACTATTTTTATTTAATATTCTTTAAAATAATTAATGCATTAAAACATAACAATTTTTTAATATTATTATTTGATACTAATATCACATTTATTTATTTTTTCATGTACTTCTATTTTTACAAATAAGTTTTTTCTTTAAAAAAAGATAGTTATTGTTTAAGTGAAAAATAAAAAAAAACAATTTTATAGTGGTAATATAAATTATAATTAAAAATTTTATTTATGTTTTGAGAGGAAAAAAAGAAGAAATAAATTGATGTTATACCTCAATTTAAGTTATCAATAAATCTTTTCCTAAAATATGTGTTGTGAATCATTCTTTACTTAACCTATGTGTTATGAATAATTCTTTTCTTAAGAATATGTGTTTATTCAATTTTTACTAATTTCTCTTTTTTTCTTAACTTTTTCAACAAAGCTTCAATCATTTAGATATAAACCTTTTAAAGTTATAAAAATTCAACTCAACTAACAAAATGATTTTCGGTGTCACATCAACAAAAATTAATGGTGTTAGTGTAAATATATTAACTTAATTAACGGAATACAAGTTCAATTACTAACTAAATACACACATACCAACTAAATACTTTTAGACAAATATAAGGAACAATAATCCTAATTATTTTTTTATCTAAACTAGTTTGTAATCCAAATAAGATTTTATCATAAACCAATATTTCATTTAAAATAAAAAAATATTGAAATACAAATTAAAGAATAAAAATTTATATTAATACAATAAAATATATTTTATTATTTTAAGAAAAGAAAATCAATTCCACGAATAATTTTAGTTTCCAGTTATTATTCTCTCTATATATCAAAATTATAATAAAAAAAGAAGGAGGAGGTATAACACAAAGGCTAAATATAAGATAAGATTAAGCCTTTTAAATATTTTGCCAATATTTTTATTTAAATCTTAATTTAATTTATTAAAATGATAACATTAACATTTAAATAGTTATTTAATATAAAATAAGAAAACTGAATGATGAAAAATAAGAAAACATATATATATATGTTTTTTTATTTACACTTGGTTTTGATATGGCTAAGAATGAAAGAATTAGTAAATATTTTACCAAAAAAATATTACCAATAGAAACGGGCCATTTACCAATAAAAGCTTAATTTTTTTATAAATTTATCGAAATGGGCCTGGTATTTTATTATTTACCGGAATGGACTATTTTCCGGCAAATCGCGGCCATGTCAGAGCGCTTTGCTGACGTGGCCGCGATTTCTTGACTTGTAGGTTTTTGGATTTTAGGGTTTAGGGTTTAGGATTTTTAGAATTTTTAGGGTTTTGGAGAAAAAAGTAAACATATAAGTCGCTCCCACGTGTACACGCTTCTTTATGGAAACATCTGCCCTTGAAGCTACAAATGTTGAGCATGCATTCACTGAAATACTAACTCAAATACATCATGTGATCAGTCGAAAAGCACTCGAAGGAGGGAATGATCAAACAACATTGCCCAAGGGACAAACCATCAATGTCGGCTCTCGGGATGATGTTTCAGCTGTGAAGAAAGACGGCTGCTGTTCTGCATAATTGTTAGATGATTCCGAGTGTCCAAATTTGCTTCCTCATTAAGCACAAGCTTTCCTCACCGTGATCTTTCTCGAGATTTTTCGTTGAAGACGAAGAAATCATAGCATTCTAAGGATTTTCTTATAGTTTGTTCAGACAGATCTAGTTTTAGCATTTTAAATGATTTTTATTAGTTGTGGAGAATAAGTTTTAAATTAGCTATCATAATGTTTTGTATTTTCAAAAGAGTATTTTATGTAATATAACAAATAAATAGGGATAATTTAGGTATTATAAATAATTTAAATAATTTAGTGCAACTATATACATGAAATTTCATTAGATGGGCAAGTTGCGACCACGTCAGCGCACTTTACTGACGTGGCAACAAATCGCCTTCTCGATGACGCAATTTGTTGCCACGTCAGCAAAGCGCGCTGACGTGGCCGCGATTTCCTGGCACGTCCCTGACATCGCGCTGACATGGACGCGATTTGCCGAAAATGACCCATTTCAGTAATTAAAAAAATAGGCTTTTTTGGTAAATTACTCAATAAAAACACTTCATTTTTTTCAAAATAAAAAATAATCCGATTTTATAGTAATTAAATTGATCCAGCCTTATTAAAGGATAAAGCCCTCAATAAAGCAGCATTAAAAAAGGATTAAACAATGTACCAAAAACAAGTGTTTGTAAAATAAAGCCACTTGCATAATTTATCCTTTTTAGAAACAACACATCTGTGCATGCCAACATTGATTTCAATTTAAAATATTTTTTACCCCACACCCAGGAGACTTGACTGCCACAGCTTCTCAAAAATTCGTGCAATGCACATCCATTGTCTATTTTATAAAAGGATCTGTGACAACATTTAATATTTTATTAATAAAAGTAAGAACATTCCGCCGACCATTGCTATTTAGTTATTTTCCGCCACCACATCTTCTTTTAGTTTTCAGATTGAAAATATAAAAACGTTGAAGCCGCTTTTGTAATCTACAGAAGAGGGATTTGCAACATTTTGACTGAAAATTTGTATATACCTCAACACTACAATTAAATCATTTATGCAAGTGGCCTTCAAACTCATTCAATGTTTTAGGATTGGACCTTAAACTCTTTTTTGGATCATCTTAGCCCTTAAACTTAACAACTGGTGCATAGCTCAGCTCCTACAACTAGTGTAATTAACTTTTTCCTATTTGTGGCAAAACCAATATATTAAACACCCATCACTCATCTAGAAGCCTAAAATCAATTTCCCTCTAACCAACTACTCACTCATATTTTCACCAAATAGAGGTCAGTTTTGAGCCCAAGGTTTCAAACACTTACCAACATCAATTTCATCTCCATTTGTTTGTAAATCAACATTCAAAATTTTTTTTATCTAAAAATATGTGAAGACCCCTAAAATAAAAAGGTATCATCGTAAATACCTAATAAAAAACCTAAAAATATACATTGACAAAAGACTCAAAAAATCACCTTGTATATATTAAACAGAAACCTAGAAATTAATATATAGTTTTCTTTTTTCTAGGTTTTCATTTTCTTTATACAAAGCTTGATTTCCATGAGATTTTCTTTCATTATTTTCCCTCAATTTAGCTTTTCTTTCTATTTTTTATTCAAAGACTTACCTCTTTTCCATCCCCATTCCATGGCTTCAATTCAAGCTATTTCTTATTTTGCTTTTTTCCAATCACAAAAGGCTTCGAGTAATAAAGAAACTAAATCAATATCAATTAGTGCAGAGACAAATTTTTAGGGCAAACTTGAAGAAAAAACTAATTTAAAAAAAATTTAGGAAATGGCTATTTTATTCGAAATTTAGAAAAATAGATCGATTTTGGAGAGAAGGTAAAAGCGCGTCTTATAAGACGTGCTTTCATTGCCACATCAGATGAAAACACATCTAAAAAGGCACACTTTCTGACTTTTTTAACACTTTAGCTTCTTCAGTCATATGGTTAAATATTAGTAGTTCTGTCTTTAAGTTTAGGGTTTGATTCCTCTCCTACTAACTTTTGTGTTTTTTATTTCATGTTGTTTCAAGCTTTTTTGTTATTTTTAATTAATGTTTTTATCACATTAGCTCCTTTGGTTAAATAATAGTGATTTCATCATTTAATCATAGGTTTGATTCCGCTTTTCAGCATATTTGAATTTTTTATTTCATGTTGCTTCAAGTTCTTTTTTATACTTTAATTAATTTTTTAACTATTGAACTTGTATTTTTTGTCAAATCACCCAACAATGGATGAAAAAGTTCACTTTTTTCAACTTTATTGACATGGATACATGTGGATTGCCATGTGGATAGCATGCCAACATTTAATTATTTTTTTAATTTTAAAAATATTTAAAAATATATATTTTTAATTTTTAAAAATAATTTTTAGATTTTTTTTATTTTTAAAATTTTAAATATGAATTAAAAGCTTATATGTTATTTAATGTATATGTCACTTCAGCAAAGTAAAAAAAAAGTTAACTTTTGCATCCACTTTGGGTTGATTTGACAAAAAAAAAGTTTAAAGGTTAAAAAAAGACAAAAAAAATTAAATAGAAGGCTAAAATGATTTTTTTATAAAATTAAAAACCAAATAAATTATTATACATTAGGAAAGTGAGGAAGAATAGTTGCAATAACTTTGCAAAACAAATGCATCCACCAAGTGTATTTCTTTAGGGTAAACTACATAGATAGTAACTTAATTATGAAAAAATTCATTTTAAGCATTCAAAATAAAAAGGTTTATAATTTAAACACCCACATAGATAGTTCAATCATTTTGACCACTTCTGTCAAAATCATAAACGGCGTGCTGACATGGTAGTTAAAGAATTGATATAATAAAAAATTTAACCATCAACTTTTCCATCTATTTTGTTAACTGCTAGGTCAGCTTGCCATTTGTAATTTTAACGGGAGTGAACAAAATATAAAATGAGTGCTTGAATTATAATTTTTTTTTGAGTGTCTAGAATATATATATATTTATAATTAGGTAATTATTTATGTAGTTTATTTATTTTTAATGTTGAGAAGAAAATGGGGCATGATATTATTGTTAATGTGAGTTGGTTAAGAATGAATTAGTTAATGGTGGGTTAGGTAGGGATGACGGCAAGGTGGAAAGGGAACATGATTATGGCGGAATTAAATTATTTAAATACAAATTTTAATATTAGAATTCCACATCAATTTTCAAAGTCTTTTTTTCTTTGTTTATTTATTTTTATTAATTCAATTCAATACATTTAAGGCCAATTGCATTCCTCTTTCTATTGTTTCATAATTATATTTATTAAACAGTCAGATTATTAGTTTAATTATAAAACTCTAATTTCATCTTAACAATACTTTCTTTCCACAAGCTTAACAATACATTTTTTTTTCTTTTATATAGGAAAAGTTTCTTCGGAGTTGTTTGTAATTATACATTTACGAAGGTTTGCATTTACACTCTATAATTCTAACAAAATGGTGAGAATTTAGATAATTATACAGGTAATTACAATAACTGTATAATAAATTAATTTTCATAATAATAGTATTTTAATTTTAAAATTTATTTTTAAAAAATATTTATATGTTATTTTATTAATCTCGTTTAAATAATTTGAAATTTTTATTAATAAGAGATTTTTTGCCATATATTTTGAACTGCAGAATATTTTTACTAAATTACATAGTATTTATTATAAATTATTTAGCATAATGATAAATTTAACTCCTAGAGTTTACCTATTTTATCACTTTGGCTCTTAACCTTTAAAGTTTAGTCAAATTATTTTCTTTTGGATAAAAAAAACCTAACGTAATTGCCAAAATTTTAATGGTATTGATATGGCACTGTGTGGCAATCGACACATAATTCATAAAAAAATAAAAATTCAGAAATTTTTTAAATAGTTCATAAAATGTTTTAAAAAATTATCTATGTTAACAATGAAGTGTGTCTAGGCTACCACGCGAGTTGCCATGTTAATGCTATCAAATTTTTAATAGTTCAATAGTTTTTTTTGTCCAAAAAAAGAGAGTAATTTGATTAAAATTTAAAGGTTAAGGGCTAAAGTGATCCAAAAAAAAAAAAAAGAATAAGAGCCAACATGACAAAAAAAAGTAAACATTAGGAGCTAAATTTATCATTATGCCTATTGTTTAATAAATTTTAAATAAATTACATAATATTTATTATTAAGTATATCTATACTTGGATGATGAGCAAAGATAATGAAAATGAGTGCAATAATGCCATAGTAATTAAATAAGATTGCGATGTTTATTTTTTCTGTTAAAATTATTAGTAATTATATTGCCAAATGTTTTTTTTACTAACATATTACATATGATAATTTAATTTAAGTTTTGTTTAGTTAGTAAATTTTTTAGAATTTAAAATTATGTATACAATTATAATTTATACTACAAAATATAATATAGAAAATTACGATCTAATTACAACCAAACATATCTAAAGAATTAGAATCGAGGATGTAATTACTACCATCATAATTACACTTTAAAGCAATTTGCACTAATATCCAAGCACACCCTTATTTATTTAATTTTTAAATGCAAGACTTCATTAAAAAAAAATAGAACAGAAAGACCACCAAAAGAACCAACAAGATCGAGGGAGAACTAAACTCGAAGCCGACAGGCTTACCCTATACCCCGTTCCTGAGTGCCTCGAAGTCTTCGGACAACATTTGTAGCATGAATATCTAAAATAGGAGAGAGGATATCCCAAGTGAAATGATTTGCATATAATAGGGCAGCCTAAGCTAGAGCATAAATCGCATGTCGGGGTTTCCAAAGGAAGGAAGGACAATTTCTCGAATTAGGACTTCGGCATTAAACAATTGTGTACCAGCACAGCAAAATCCGAGCGATCAACATTTGAAGAGGTTAAAGCATGAGCTGCTTCCTTGTAATCGAACTCAACAAGTATACTGTCAAAATTCATAGATTTCAGCGAAGAAAGAACTTCTCTTATGGCCAAAAGCTCAGCCATTCGAGGCTAAAAAACAACAAGAAAAGAACTCGGTTATCCCTTAAAAACAGTCCTTTTGGATCCTGGACCATTGCGGCAAAATTAGATGTGCTGGCTTTGCTTCAACACTGCTGCATCAGTGTTGCATTTAATCCGTTAACCGTTCGGTGGCACCCAATGACTAGTAGGAACATTATTGTGGAGAGGGGGATTTGCAAGTGTTGGCACGGATTGGTTGGATTAATCGAATCAAGATCCGATTATCTAACCTACTTACTATGTTTGTTGCACCGAGATGTAAAAAGTTGAGATATTTTTAAAATAAATTCTCCAATCCAAAATCCTTTACTTATCTATTTTAATTTTAAATTTAATTGAAACTCAATAAAATTACTAGAGATTAAAACTCTCAAACTAAAAATTTAGATAGATTAATTTAAATTTTCTTTTTGGGTGAAAAAAATTGATTTTTTTAGAATCATAATTCGATTCAACTCAATTTAATTTTTTTACATAAATAATATAAAAACAAAAAATTACGAAAATGGGACAAGTAAAAGTTTATTGACAAAAATAGGCAAACTCAACGGTTCCCGCTGATGCCGCCTGATACATTGGCTGCACCACCTCACTTTCCCCCTAATCATGTGGCCATCATTAGTTTAAATAAAAAAAAAAAAGAATTTTTTGTTGTCACCATTGTGTCAGGCAACACCGGTATTTATTTTTGAAAAAATATCCAAAGAAAGGATTAGAAAAAAATATTTTTTAATGGTGTCGCCAGTGTGTTAGGTGGCACCAGCAAGATTTTTAAACATTTTATTTTACTTGGTAAAAGAATTGAAAAATCAAAAGAAAAAATCTGTAAAGCAAAAAAAGTAAGGGACATATGATTGTCTGATCACTTTCGCGACAAGTCGTCAGACCGATATAACCATAATTCTTCATAATTTTTTTTCCATTAAAAATAATTTCATAATTAAAAGAAAATATTACGAAATACATAGTCGACTTATACTCTTCCATGCAAAGTGTTTAATCTTGAGTGGCAGTTAATTTGGAATTCCAAATTTGTTGCCAAGGCCCATATACCACAACATAATGCATCATTGGCGTTTTCGTTTGTATGGCAAAAGCGTATCCGGACTTAACGTTGTAGATGCCGTTCCTAGTATGGTGCCAAATTAGTTGGTTGCATGGTTTAGACGTTGCAATAGGCAGGTTCAAAACTCTACTAGCATCATGAGGAACCCGATTAATCCCTTCAACTAGCTGCTCATTCCATTGCATCCCCTTTTCGTGCAAAAACTCGCTAACTTTCTTCAGTTCTACGCTATCCAAGGGATCCGAAACAACATAGAAATTCTCATCATCAGGTAGGTATGGATCATTAAAAACTTGAATATCATTCCCATTACCAAACCTCCATTGGGCCCCTTTAATAATAATTGATTTGCCACATGTATGCTCTACTAGACGAACAAAGGGCTGCTGCCCTTGGTTGAATCATTGAACCCACCTCTGGAAAAATATTTAGCCTTCAAAATTTTACCACAAACAGAGTTGGGGTTCATTGTAAACCTTCAGCATTGCTTGCAAAGCATGTCATTGAAACAATTCAAGTTTTAAAAACTCATTCTCCCGATTTTTTTTTTTTGCACATCAAGTCTATCTCAAAACATCTAAGGAATCCCTTTATTCTCATAGGATTCCAAACCCTACCAAAAAGAATTCATCATACGTTGCAAAGCTTCACACGTACCCAGCGAAAGGAGAAAAAGGCTCATGCAATACACCAGTAAAACTTGCGCAACAGTACATCTTCAAAATCGCTTCCTTCCCTAGTCTAAAAAGAAGTTTACTATCCCAACTAAAAATTCTTTTACTTACCCTCTCTTAGATGAAAGAAAAAAATGCTTTTTGTTGCGTCCGAAAAGAGAGGGCAACCCCTAGTAGTTACTGTAATCGAAAGAGGAGAGCACCCCCAAAATCAAGTGAACCTCTTCATGTTCAAGCTAGACATAATCCTCGATTTGTTGAAATTTATTGCTTGCCCGATGCCAAGATATTTTTAATAGTCTTGGTGTTCAAATTCTCTCGCTTAACAAAAAAGAAAAGAAAGCTATCGTCCCAAAAAAATAGGTGATGACATGCACGAGTATTTAAGATGATTATGAAAGAAAATTATATTATAAATCTTAAAAAATATATATTATAAAAAAAATTATACATATTAAACAGAAAATTATATTATTTAATTTACATGTTATAAAATTGTTGTAATATATTTATTTATAAAAAAATTATAATCAAGTATGGATATAACTTATTTATGTGTCTATGCTATATATTATAAAAATAATATAATTAATTCATAATAAAATGTTATAATTTTTTTATCATAATTTATTTGTAAAAAATAGTTTTTTTAAAATTATAAAAAAATCATATTATTTATAAGAATTATTATGAAAGTTTTTGACAATTTATAATAAAGATTACATATTATGAACTTAATATTATTTTTTACTTAATTTACATATTATAAAAAAGATTTAAGCTAGCATAAGTCTTAGTTTATATAAGATTTTATAATTAGAGTATTTAGATTGTAACTCAAATATTATAAGGTTGATGTTAATTATGCAAATAAAAAAGATCTTCTTGCATCATATCGTAGGGTATAATATCATTTAAGAGAATGGTGCCAGACATAAGTACAATAGATAGCTCACAAACTCTTTAATTTGAGACATTTGAAGCTTCAAAATGTGGTTGAGAAGACATTTGATGTTCTAAAAAAATATTTCTCATATCAATATCACCTTAGCATAGCATAAAAGTCAAAGTTAATCGTACTAGTATATTGCATATTTCATACCTTGGATTATAAGGGAAATTGAGATAATCCATACTTTGTAGAGTACATGAAAGGAGATCTTCATAATTATAATTATGCGAGTTCAAATTCAAATGATGATGAACTCAATCAAGTATCAACATATGATAATAAGTGTTGACACCATTTTTTTGATAAAACGGGGTCGACTTGGATTTTGAAAATAAAACGAAAATGGGAGTCGCCACCAATCTTTTTTACTTAGGTCTGATCGGATCACATTATAATTAAATTATTTTAATAAAAATTTAAATTTATTAAAATGATAATTTTTGGTCTTATAAAATCCAAAAGACGGGTTCGGGAGTCGGTTACGCACGAGGAAGGGTTAGCACCCTCGACACGCCCAAAATTGGTACCTTGTTGATTAATTAGTGTCTTAATATAAAAAATGTGTAAAGATTTTAAAATACGATCATTGTATTAAAAAAACTTGTATAAATCGAATTAGCTGTTAAGACCCTCTCATTTCGGAGATAGAAAATATCATACCCAATGAGTTAGGGCATGATATTTCACCTCATCAAAAAATGAGCTTGTCCAAAAACTTGTGCAATAAAATTTAAATGGATATTCAATTGTTTAAGTCAGATGAAAAAATCACAGCCCAATACGTTAGAGCACAACTTCTCAAAATTCTAAACATTGAATATTGCCTTTATTAATTTTAGAAAAATCCCCATCTCGAGAAAACAACATGTCATATCCAATGCGTTAGGACACAATGTATTGAATTCCCGATAATGAGATTTTTATGTTTTTTTGATTAAAGAGCATTCTCGATTATTTAGATTCAACGAAGAAAATTGGAACTCAATACGTTAGGGTTCAATCCTCTCGAAGATCCCAAATACCGAGTATTGCCTTTATTTTCAAAATTTTCTCTTTTTTACAAATTTGGGTAAAAATTATATATGACGGAATAACAATTATGATAATGTAAGTAAAAATAATACGAGCAATAACAAAAATAAACAAATAAAAAGGTCAAATTAATAACATGCAAAATAACAAGTGTAAGCAAATAAAATTAAAACATTCTTTTAAAATAATAAAACATAAATAAATAAATAAAAGAGATGAACAAAATTATAAAAATATAAAGTATGTATATATATATGGTTAAATCTAAAATTAAATGGTATAAATGAGTAAATAATAGTAATAATAAAACAAGGTTAAAAGATATTTAAACTTAGATAAATAAATAGAATAGAAATATAATAATAATAATAATATAAAAATAACAGCATCATATAGTAATATAGTGAGGAATAAATAAATAAACTGAATTAATTAATAAAATAAAAAAAACACAAGAGGACTAATTTGAATTTTAAGACAAAGATTCAGGGTAAAATCAAAATAAAATGCAAGGGAGGGACCAATCTGAACGCGCGCATAACATGGGGGGACTGAAAAGGCAATTTCACCTTTCCCCCAAAACGCCATTGTTTCAGCAAGGACCATACTGAATTCATAGAAAAATCACGGGGTAAGATTTAAAAAATAAAAATCTTTGATTGGAAAACATTAAAAAAGCGGAAGGGTTAAAAGTGCAATTAGCCATTCATTGAAAACACGCGGATCCCCCTGGAGCGGGTCGGGTCGCACGCGGGTCACGCAAAACGGCGTCATTTTAGCGTTAAAAAACCCTGAACGAAATGGTGTCGTTTCGAAGCAATATAAAAACTAAAATTTTCAAAAAAAAATACTCATTTCCTCTTATTTTCCAGGAAAAACGCCCTCATTCTCTCTCGGCCCCTCTCTCTAGTCTGGCCTAGGTCCGACTGAAGGCTCCGGTGCACCTTCGCCGTAGCTCCACCGTAAGCGGCGGTCGGAGGTGTAAAAATCGGCCTTTCTTATCCCTGTTTAGAGCTCGTCTCTCCTAGAACCCGAATTCGAAGCTAAATCCTTTGAAAGGTGAGTATTTCCTCCATTCTTTTCCTTTTTTATTTCCGTATGCAAAATGAAAAAATAAAAAATGAAATAGAAAGATAAAAAAAAAAGCGAATCACCTTGAAATTACCTCTATGTTTTTTTATTTGTTTTTTATCTTTGTAAAAAAAAGTCCTTTTTACAATCTATTCTAGTGGCTTTTATAGCCACTGATACATCCTTTTATCACGTTTTTCTGCTACTATTTTTACTTTGCTTGCAGGTATCCTTTTGGTTCTTCTTTTGCAGGCGTTGGGGGGTCAACGGAGCAGGGTTTTGCTGTTTTGGTGCAACCATACCTCGAATGGTGTGCACGCTGACACCGTACATAGAAGTAGTAGCGCAAAGGAAAGGAGGGAACCCTAGGGTTTCTTGATGCTGTTTAGTCTTTTGGGCCTCATTGGGCCGTTTAGGGTTTTAAAATTTGGGCTGTGTATCTGGATTGGATTTGTCTGGGGTCTCTTATTTTTGGTTTAATTGGGCCCCAAGCGAAATATGGGCTTTACAACTACCCCTCTTTGCTCATTCTCGTGTAACAAGAACAGAACAAAGACTAAGAAAGATCAATTGTGCCCGATCTCGTCGATTCTTGACTTATTCTGGTGCTTCTCTTCTTCAAGTAGCTTTGTTCCAGTCCACTGTGTCTTGTTGCTTCAATCCACTCTGCTGCAACTTTAGGGGGACAAGATTTGTGGTTTTAGTCTGCTCCACTGCAATGTTAGGGAGATAAGACTTATTGCTTCAACCTACTCCACTGCGACCTCAAGGAGATAATGTTTGATATGATAAGATTTAATCTGACCCTCTACAACTTTAAAGGTATAGGATTCATCGTTTTAATCTGCCCCACTGCAACTTCAAGGAGATAGGATTAGTAGCTTCAGTCTGCTCCACTGCAACTTCAGGGAGATAAGACTTGTATCTTCAATCTGCTCCACTGCAACTTCAAGGAAATGTGATTTGTTTTCGATCTGTTTCACTGCCAGTACAGGAAGACAAGATCTACGATCTTCAACCTACTCCACTGCTGCTCATGGAGATAGGACTAGTGGCTTAAATCTACTTCCCTATTGCCTTAGAAAGATAAGATTCGCCATCTTCGATCTGCTCCACTTCTGCTCAGGGAGACAGGATCTGCAATCTTCAACCTACTCCACTACTGCTCAGGGAGATAGGACCAGTTTTCGATCTGCTTCACTGCCAGTACAGGAAGGCAAGATCTACAATCTTCAACCTACTCCGCTGTTGCTCAAGGAGATAGGACTAGTGGCTTAAATCTGTTTCCCTACTACCTTGAGAAGATAAGATTCGCCATCTTCGATTTGCTCCATTACTGCTTAGGGAGACAGGATCTGCAATTTTCAACCTACTCCATTGCCGCTCAGGGAGATAGGACCAGTAGCTTAAATCTACTTCCATACTGCCTTGGGAAGATAAGATTCGCCATCTTCGGTATGTTCCACTACTGCTTAGGGAGATAGGATCTGCAATCTTCAACCTACTCCACTGCTGCTTAGGGAGATAGGACCAGTTTTTGATCTGCTTCATTACCAGTACAAAAAGACAAGATCTACAATCTTCAACCTACTCAGGGAGATGGGACTTGATATGATGACTTCAATCCATCCCACTACAACTTTAGGGGTATGGGTAACTTCATTAATTTGTTCTCTGGGGAACATGACCTGCAAAATCCATTTCATGGACCTATTTATGCCTAGTGTTTAGGATGTCATGATTAGAATTAATCAAATGCTCCTAACTAGATATGTATGATATTTGTAAATTGTCATGAGAATGATCCCTTTTTAATACTTAGGTTGTCATTACTCACTGTTCATCAAGGTTCTATCACTGATGCCTTCTTGTTCAGCCAGTATCTTCAACAGAAAAACCAAAGAAATGGTCGCAACTTATACTATTCTTTCTCAGATGCTTCCTACCCTTAAGTTGGTTAGTTCTAAACAATAGCCCTGTTTCAGGTCATCGTACTTATTTAGAAACCTTTTAGAGTAATATACAGAACTCTTTCTGTTTGAATATTATCAGTCCATTAATCATCATTTCAATAAAAATGCTTGAAAAAGATTATCACAATGGACAAGATGAAATTTTGTTAGGAGCAAAGCTCGAAATGAATAGATTAATCAAGATAACAAATTTTGCTAGAATACGAAATGAGAATATATTAATCAAGATGGCATATTTTGCCAAAAAAACGAATAAAATAAAAATAGGTGTCCCAAATATCGTAGCATGAGCTTCTCTGCCCCAAACTTTTTGAGGACCCTTTTGAACTTGATATGTATTTAGAAGTCCTAGAAGACTTTGATGATGCCCCAAGAGGTAGCATCTCTCATTCTTGCTAATTTAGAGAGGACAAGGCTACCGCATGCCCCACCTTCGATCAAAACTTGAATTGCCCATTCCTGGGTTTTTAATTCAAAACCCCTTTGGTCTCAAGATGCCCTTTGCGGGTTTTCACCTTAGCCTCTCCTTTTTTTCCTTCCTTTTCTTTTTCTTTTTTTTTTCTTTTTTATGAAACATTCCTTGATTGAATCTGAACTCGTAGGATTAGGCAAGTCCTTGTTATCTCTTCTGGCCAAAATCAACGCTTCTCCAGATAAGGCCTTCCATATAAGGTCATTTCCAGTTGATATCCACTTTCTTCTGAAATCCTTTTATATGAGGAGGATCTTCTTCGATGCTAGGTCCCCCTCATGGAATTCTCTAGGGCGAACCTTCTTTGGTGAGCTCGCATAATTTTCTTTTGGTATATTTGACCATGACGGATAACTTTGAACATTTCTCTTCAATCGGGATCGGATCCAAAAAAACTCGAAGAGAAAGAATCTCGACTTTAATTAGCAAAACCGCAATAAGCCAAAGTAAAAGGCGTTTCCCTGGTAAGGTTTTTTTTACGCCGTTCATCTTGGGGCGATATGATGTTAATCTTGAACAGACTGCAAACTTCTGATGTTGTGCGGTTGTTCAAATTCAATGTATTGTCTGATATGATCCTTTTGGCATTCCAAACCAACATATGATTTCTTTTTCAAGAATTAGATAATCGTCAACTTTTTGACATCGACATATGAAGCAACTTCTACCCACTTAGTGAGGTAATCAACGACCATAAAGATGAATTGATAATCGCCAAAAACCTTAGGCGAGATCGACCCAATGACATCTGTGCCCTACATAGAGAAAAGCCATGGCTTCCATTGATTCTTTGTAAGGTAGGATCTTGTTCTTCCATCTTTAACAGATCAGGAGATAAGCTACAGTTTCAATTATCTTCAAAGTCCTGAGGTACATCTGGACACATATCCTGCTCAAAAGGAGATTCTGAGTCAACAGCAGTGTCGTTCATATCATTGATATCTAGAGACCTGTTATAGGGACGAAAGTAGATCCAAAGAATAAAAGAATCTAAGAATATTTATCTGTATAATATGATTATGAATGAAATGGAAATAATAAAAGAATATTTGCTCGAAGTGAGAAACAAAGATGCATTTTATTGAAATAAAGATATTGAACATAAGACAATCTCACAAAAGGATTCTTATTGCTCTTAGGCTTAAATCAATAAGTGTGTTTTGGACATTACTCCAAATTAGCTCTAAAAGGTACAGGGATCTCTTCCACAGTCCCATTGTTCAAAACACTCCCAAGTGTGTAAGGGCAAGTGCTTGATAAATTCTTTTCCTCGGCCTCCTCTTCAGATACGGCATTAGCATTCAAAATCCCCAACATTCCTTTCAGGCCTTTGACTTCTTTAAAGAATTCCAACTCTTTATTATCCATTAGGCTTTGTACTAGAGCTTTGAATTCAGCGCACTCCTAGATTTCATGGCCTTCTTTAGCTTGGAACTCACAGTAGCTCATCATCCCTTTTGGTCTCTTCTCTGAATTCTAAATAATTAACTCCATGTCTATCATTTGTTTCAAAACCCATTTCAGTGGGGTTTTTACTTTTGCAACATTAGTTTTGGTTTTCTTCCCTCCATTCTTAATTATCGCGTCATTCTCAATTATCGCGTTTACCCCTAGGTCTAGATGACTAAGCAGCGGATTTCCTGCCACATTAGGTCCTGATGGATCGTCAAACTTCATGATGTCCATCTTGATGAACCTTGCAACTAACTTTTTAAATGTAGTGTAGTTTCAATTGAGTACCCTGTTATTCTCGCGTGGTATTCACATTGGGCATTCGCATCATACCATTTTGAGAACGGAGGTTGCATGGGTTCTGAGTAGAACGGAGCTACTATATGTGCATCAAACAGTTTCTGATACAACTCTTTATACATCATTAGGATGGGTGTGAATTGGAGTCTTTCTATGTTTAGCCTCGAGTTTGATTCTTGCCTTGAGGGGCCTTGATAGCTAGCAGCTACCGTCCTTGGCTGGCCTACAGTGAATGATTTGGAATACCCTTTATTATACAAGCTCAAATTGCTCACTTCATTTTTTTTATTATTTGGGTTGATCTTTTGACGCTTTCCCTTGTATCTATCTTTCCACTTCTTATGGAGTTTTCAATCATCTCGCCAAACATTACCATATCTGAGAAGCTCATGGTAGCGCTTCCTAACATGTGGCCATACCGTAGTTTCTTTCTCCAGAAGAGGTGGCTGAACTTGTGTCGCTACCTCTCTCCATCTTTAGGCATATTCCTGAAGCTATCACTTTGCTTCTTTTTCATGTTCTGCAGTGTAATTCTATTAGGTGCCAAGTCTGTCACATGGCCATATTGCTTCATGAAAGCCTGTGCCAAGTCCTTCTATGAGTGGATATTGGCAAGGGTCAATTGGTTGTACCATTTGACAGCCGACCCGATCAGACTATCTTGGAAGTAATAAATTAACAGTTGATCGTTATCAACATATCCTGTCATTCTTCGACAGAACATCGTGATGTGAGCTTCAGGACAACTAGTCCCATTATATTTTTCGAATTCTGGAGCCTTGAATTTCGGCAGGAGTACTAGATCCGGGACCAAAATTAGATCCTTGGCGTCAACCCTACAATGGTAATCATCATTCTCTATTGCTTTGAGTTTTTCTTCCAACCACATGTACTGATCTTCGAGTTGCTTTTGCAGTTCTACCTTTACTTTTTCTATTTTTGCTATTTCGTCTAAATCATGGAACTACATGATTGGTTGGATCGTTCCTCGAATTGGAACCTGAGCTTGTAGTGTAGTTCATTGGTGCCGAGGTACCAGCTTGATATCGTTGGGGTCTATTAGTAGCGGGAGCCCCTTGTAGATGCGCGTCGGGTTGGGCCTGGACGCTTATTGGGGTAAAACCTAGAGGATAAGTAGGGTCTTCATTATCATCCCCAGAATTGACTACAGGGCTCTTCCATTTATCATTCCCTCCAGCCAATAGCTGCGCTAACTGGCTCATCAAACTCCTTTGGGATTCTTACATGTCTTGTTGAATTTTAGCTAGTTGTTCTTGTATCTAATCTTGCATCTCTTTTTGTAATTGTTCTAATCTTTCTACTCTTTAATCTATTTATTTAGTCTTGAGATGGGTACCGTAGCGATATTCGGTTGGTTGACTCTTGCTGGTTTCTAGATTAACTGAAATAACCTCATTTAATTAGGGTATTTTTGTAGAGTTTAATGCATATGATGCAATGAAATGTAATGCAGATGAATGGAATGAATGCAAAAAGAGGCGTTGATTTTGATTCAATTCTATTAGAACAGCTTTACTAGAAAACAAATCTCTTTACATAAAACGGATGGTTACATATACGGCCTTGCCCTAATACTCAAAGTGGAGACATCAATCCTTTTCCTCATATCTGAATGTTAAGATCGAATCTCATGAACTTTCTAAATGGGTGCCTCTTCTATCTCCCTGTTTGATCCGAGTCGTGCCCCACTGGTCATTCGTCCTCATGATGCTCGTTGGTTCCTTTAAGAAAGTTGGAACGTTGGTAGCTATCGAATAATCTTCGTCAATTTGAATCCTCTAGCAATGAAGCACGGTCGTATACTCATTCTTCCATCGTTTCGCTTTCTCAGACCATATTAGGACGACTGTATTATTTTCCATTTTACCAAGAAATCTATTTTCTATGACAAGCTCTCTATTTAGTAACTGAACGTGAATCAACACCTTTTTTCTATGCTGAAAAAGTAATGCAATCATAACCAAAACAAAACGAATCAGGTTAGTACAAAACAAAAGCAAGCAAGAAAGAAACAAATTGAGCGCCTACTCGGGAGATCACATGGGTTTTGGTGTAATTATTCCTAAGGTGGGCAATTAGGGCTTACTATATGCAATTTGGCTCTAAAGTAAGGGTACCTGAACCGGTAGATTCCTCGATCTTCACCCATTATAGGCTCATACGGACTGGGTTTAGTTCAGGGGAATACATTTCCCTATGGCTACACGGAGATGAAAATCTCACGAAGGCATAGGTACGGATGTATCCCGAAAGCGATCCGTTATCCTGCACAGAGGTGAAGACCTCATGAAGGAAATAGCTTCTCACTCCCACTTAAAAGGGCAAGACTGAGCGATTATGTAAATGCAATATGCAAAAACTATATCGAGACTTAAACAAATAAATCAGACATACAAAACGATGCAGACTACGGAAATGAAGTGCAACGAAAGGATCGTAAATTTAAATCAAATTATCGACTTTCGACAAAAAGACAAGAAATAATCAACTCGTGGCTTGACTCTCTTATTGTCCCCAGTGGAGTCGCCAAGCTGTTGACACCATTTTTTGATAAAACGGGGTGGACTTGGATTTTGAAAATAAAATGAAAATGGGAGTCGCCACCAATCTCTTTTACTTAGGTGTGATCAGATCACCTTATAATTAAATCATTTTAATAAAAATTTAAATTTATTAAAATGATAATTTTTGGTCTTATAAAATCCAGAAGACGGGTTCGAGAGTCGGTTACGCACGAGGAAGGGTTAGCACCCTTGACACGCCCAAAATTGGTACCTTGTTGATTAATTAGTGTCTTAATATAAAAAATGTGTAAAGATTTTAAAATACGATCCTTGTATTAAAAAAACTTGTATAAATTGAATTAGTCGTTAAGACCCTCTCATTTCGGAGACAGAAAATATCATACCTAATGAGTTAGGGCATAATATTTCACCTCCTAAAAAAATGAGCTTGTCCAAAAACTCGTGCAATAAAATTTAAAAGTGTTGACACCATTTTTTGACAAAACGGGGTCGACTTGGGTTTTGAAAAATGAAACGGGAGTCGCCACCAATCCTTTTTAATGAGGTGTGATTGGATCACCTCGAAAAGTGGTTGTTTTTAATAAACGGTTTGATTTTATTAAAACAACGATTTTGGTCCACGAAATTCAGAAAAACAGGTTCGGGAGTCGGTTATATACAAGGAAGGATTAGCACCCTCGTAATGCCCAAAATTGGTACCTAGTTGATTAGTTAATGTCTTAATGTTAAAAATTGAAACATTGAAGAATTTTAAAAATACGATCCTTATATTATAATGTTAAAAATTTTCGGGAAAATGAGGCATATTTCACGTTAATCGAGGAAGAGAATCATATCCAGTAAGTTAGGACACAATGTCTCGAATTCTCGATGCGCGAATGAATGCCAGAAATTTAAAAGGTATTTAGCTATCTCGGATTTAAAAAAAGGGATCACGACCAGTAAGTTAGGACACGATCTTTTTTATTCCCTAGATCATTTAAAACTTGAGTTTGAAAAGATTCACGTATTTAGATTTATTGTGAAAATCGAAACCCAGTAAGTTAGGGTACGACTTTTTCAAATCTAAACACGAAATTTTGTTTAGTCAAAAATCATAATTTATGCGTTGAATAAAAATAATCTAACACTAAATAGTAGAAATAAAACACGATGTTAATGCTCGCAACAAAACAATATTGAATACGATGATGTAAAAATAACACGAGTAATAGCAACGAAAATAAGATAAACAAAAATTACAAATCAATAACATATGAAATAGCAATGTAAACAAGCAAATAAAATTAAAGCATTCCTTCAAATCAAAAATGAAATAAATAAATAAATAAAATTATAAAAGTAAAGATACATATGTGTGTGCATAAAATTATGAAAATATGAAAAAATCTATGTGCGTAAAAATATATGTAAGTATGTATGTATATATATATTATATGAAAATATAAATACAAATATATAAATGAGCATATAAATTATAAAATATAAAAGTATGTATATGAATATATATAAAAATGGTAAAAATAAAAATAAAAATACATACAAGTATACATGCATATTCGTGGAAGTAAAAATATGTATAGATCTATATAGATACTTGTGTAAATCATAGAAATATATATAAAATATACATATGTTAATGTATAAATCAAAGATATGCACATATATATATAACAAAAACTAAAACTAAAAAGTATAAATGAGTAAATAATAATAAGGGACAATAGTAACAAATTTATTAATTAAAAAAATGGAAATAACCGAAATGTCAACAAAAAAAGGCAAATTGAATTTTAAAACAAACTTCAGGGTTTAAATCTGTAAATAAACCAAAGGAATGGTGCATGACTGAAAAGAGGCGCGCTTAAAGAATGAGGACCGATCGCACAATATCCCTATTCCTTACACGCATCATTTTGCGCAGGACTAGATTGGAATAGATGCGAAAAAATGGGGTTAAATTGAAAATACTAAAAAAGGACAGAATGACCGGATTGAAGCCGAGCATAAAAGCGGAGGAATCCGCAACGCAAATAACCCATTCGGTCTTGAAACGCGCGGATCCTCTGCTAAACGGGTTGGGTCACGGGTCGGCCTCCCCAAAACGACGTCGTTTTGCGTCTGGGGAAGCCACCCAAAACGCTGCCGTTTCAGCTCTTCATTTAAGTCCCCTTTTTATTTTTTTGTTCATTTATTCCCCCCATTAAAAAAATCTGCAGCACCCTCTCAAATGCCCTCCAACGATCGGCCTCCCACCGCCGTTCGCTCATCTGCCACACCGCCACCAAATCGACGGCCGACGAAGCGCGATAACGGGCTTTTAAAGCCCTCTTTCTGGTAAGTTTCTCCTTTTCTCACCCTTTTTATATTTTCGCTAAATAAAAATAAAAATAAAAACAGTGATGAAAATAAAAAAAGGAAAGATTGAAATAAAAAAAAACTTGGAAACACCTTGAATCTCTTTTTTTTTTTTATTTTTTTCCGTTTAATATCTATTTTTTGTTACAAAAATCCCCCATTACAGTGATGAAGCCCCCCCTTTTCAGATCTGTGCTTGGCTTTTATATAGCCAAAGAGAAAAAAATAAAGAAAAATCAAAAGACCTATTGTCTATATTGCTTTTTCTATTTTCTGTCTCTGTTTCTTTTCGTGTTTGCAGGTATTGATGGAGACGTGCGGCGCGGGTCAAAGGCAGGTGGGGGTGGCCGATGGGACGTGCGGCAGAAGAGACCTGAAGGCCCTAGGTACGGCGCCTAGGGTTTTTCTTTCTTTTCTTTACTGAAAATAGTTTAGGTTTGGGCCATTTGGGGTTGTTAGGGTTTTTTTATTATTGGGCCATTTTGGGTCTGTTGTTTTTGGGTTTAATTTTAGCTTGTTAGGCTGGGGTATTTTGGGTTAATGGGCCTCGGGCAAATTTGGGCTTGTACAAAAAGGATATTCAATTGTTTAAGTCAGATGAAAAAATCGCAGCTCAATACGTTAGGGCACAACTTCTCAAAATTCTAAACATTGAATATTGCCTTTATTATTTTTAGAAAAATCCTCATCTCGAGAAAACAACGTGTCATATCCAATGCGTTAGGACGCAACGTATTGAATTCCCGATAATGAGCTTTTTATGTTTTTTTGATTAAAGAGCATTCTCGATTATTTAAATTCAACGAAGAAAATTGGAACCCAATACGTTAGGGCTCAATCCTCTCAAAGATCCCAAATATCGAGTATTGCCTTTATTTTCAAAATTTTCTCTTTTTTACGAATTTGGGTAAAAATTATATATGACGGAATAACAATTATGATAATGTAAGTAAAAATAATACGAGCAATAACAAAAATGAACAAATAAAAAGGTCAAATTAATAACATGCAAAATAACAAGTGTAAGCAAATAAAATTAAAACATTCTTTTAAAATAATAATAAAACATAAAAAAATAAATAAATAAAAGAGATGATCAAAATTATAAAAATATAAAGTATGTATATATATATGGTTAAATCTAAAATTAAAAGGTATAAATGAGTAAATAATAGTAATAATAATAATAAAACAAGGTTAAAAGATATTTAAACTTAGATAAATAAATAGAATAAAAATATAATAATAATAATAATAATATAAAAATAACAGCATCATATAATAATATAGTGAGGAATAAATAAATAAACCGAATTAATTAATAAAATAACAAAATAACATAAGAGGACTAATTTGAATTTTAAGACAAAGATTCGGGGTAAAATCAAAATAAAACGCAAGGGAGGGACCAATCTGAACGCGCGCATAACGTGGGGGGACTGAAAAGGCAATTTCACCTTTCCCTCAAAATGACATCGTTTCAGCAAGGACCAAACTGAATTCATAGAAAAATCACAGGGTAAGATTTAAAAAATAAAAAACTTTGATTGGAAAACATTAAAAAAGCGGAAGGGCTAAAAGTGCAATTAGCCATTCATTGAAAACACATGAATCCCCCTGGAGCCGGTCGGGTCGCACGCGGGTCGCGCAAAACGGCGCCATTTTAATGTTAAAAAACCCTAAACGAAAGGGTGTCGTTTCGCCGTAGTATAAAAACTAAAATTTTCAGAAAAAATGCTCATTTCCTCTTTTTTTTCTAGGAAAAACGCCCTCATTCTCTCTCGACCCCTCTCTCTAGTCTGGCCTAGGTCCGAGTAAAGGCTCCGGCGCACCTCCGCCGTAGCTCCGCCGCAAGCGGCGGCCGAAGGTGCAAAAATCGGCCTTTCTTATCCCCGTTTGGAGCTCGTCTCTCCTAGAACCCGGATTTGAGGCTAAATCCTTTGAAAGGTGAGTATTTCCTTCCTTCTTTTCCTTTTTTTATTTCCATATGCAAAATGAAAAAATAAAAAAATGAAATAGAAAGATTAAAAAAAAAAGCGAATCACATTGAAATTACCTTTGTGTTTTTTTATTTATTTTTTATCTTTGTAAAAAAAAGGTCCTTTTTACAATCTGTTCTAGTGGCTTTTATAGCCACTGATACATCCTTTTATCACGTTTTTCTGCTACTGTTTTTGCTTTGCTTGTAGGTATCCTTTTGGTTCTTCTTTTGCAGGCGTTGGGGGGTCAACAGAGCAGGGTTTTGCTGTTTTGGTGCAACCGGGGGCTACCTCGAGTGGTGTGCACGCTGACACCACACATGGAGGCAGTGACGCAAAGGAAAGGAGGGAACCCTAGGGTTCCCTCATGCTGTTTAGTCTTTTGGGCTCCATTGAGCCGTTTAGGGTTTTAAAATTTGGGATGTGTATCTGGATTGGATTTGTCTGGGGTCTCTTATTTTTTGTCTAATTGGGCCCCGGGCGAAATATGGACTTTACAATAAGAAATATATGTTAAATATTAAAGAGGGAATAACTCAACAAATATGAACTAGAACAATTAGATAAAATTGCAAATGATATTTATTTTTCTTGCTATTTTTTTAGACTAACATAATGATATGATTTTATTGTGTTAGTTGTTGAAAAATTATTTTTATCATCCTAATAATATTTTATAGCGATTAATATTTTTAAAAATATAAATTATGTAAATATCTAATTTAAGGAATTGCAATTCTATGTAATTGCAATAAACTTTCATTCAATTCCTCTTTAAAGGATATCTATGTCCAATAGATATTAGAATACAAGTACAAGTATAATCCTCAGGATATATTTTTAAAAAAATTAAACATACCCATATTATACACACTGAGATAACATAAAGTTTGGCTTGTCATAATGCTGTTGAATAAGGTATAGTCACAACAAAATAAAATAATCTGTACATCGGGAAAAAAACATTTAATATTGGTATGAAGAAGTTTATTGTTCTTCACAGTTGATTTGTGTATAAATAACTGTGAAAGTTCATGTCAAAGTTCAAGCTGAAAGCTCAAGCTAATCTAATGCGGTTAATCAGATGGTTGCATTGAAAGACTGAATCCAGGTCAATATCTAAATATGAAGTTTGATTGCTCAAAATGTTAGAGAATAATGAAATTTAACTTGAAGCCAGATTTAAATGTACCGGAAAAAAACTTGAAACCGGATCGAGTCTTTCTGTCAACTTGCTTATTGTACTTCTTTTTCAACTGCTGCTTCACCTACCTGAATATCTTTGCAGTTGGGTGACACCCCTTGTGTCGTGTTCTCATCAATGCATTTCGGATTTGGGAGCTGTTGGTTCCTCAACAGATTATAATCTGCCTTCATCCGAAGCATTGGAATCGCGGTCTAAATCCGTTGACTCGTGTTGTTGTGATTCAGACAAACTTGATGATTGATAAAATGGTGATGAACAACCAGAGCCATGGAAATTCGTCCTTTTGCTGTCGTCGTCCTTCATCTGTCGTGCATACACTTCTAAATTGAATCCAGCTGGGTTTCTCCCACCAAATGCAACATCCAGCTTATCCAAATCAAAAATTTCTTCAATTACTTTCAGGCTCTTTGGATCATCAGAATAGACAAATTTCATTTTCTTGTATGTCTTAGTCTCAAGGAATGGCTTCACTATCTGCCAGGGTTTCAATCCATTAAATCCATAAGAATATCACGTAAAACCAATGAACATGTCAAAACCATCAAAACCAGGGACAAAAATGTATGACAAACAAACAGAATATAGGTTTCTTTTATGTTACTTGGACTTGGGTGTAAATAATGGATACGAGTATTTGTCTAATTCGGATATGATCAAAATTTTCTAAATTTTTCCAATGAATTTGGATGGTTCTTGCAAGCAATATCCCCGTACCCATGAGTTGGACACAAGTTTCAGACACAATTACTTTAAGAAAAATGAACTCAAAGTAACATAGCATCTAATTACTTTCTCCAAATTTAACGAACTTAATGCGTTATGTAAACACACAACATAGAGCGTACTAAGTATCTCCTCTATGCTAGCACTCTGCCATTTCTCATGTATGGTGGGGTAAAATCGAACCAAGCTGATTTCATGCTGTAAGAAACTCCAGCTTGACTAGAATTTGAAGATCAAAACTTGGTTTGAGCTCAATCGAGTTTCAATTTTAAGGCTTGAGCTCAATTTCAGATAATCAAACTGCTCGAGCTCACTTGACTAGTCTCATTTCAATTCAAGCATAATTGAGCTTGAATTCAAGTTCAAATTGAAAATTTCAAAACTAATTAAAAAGAAAATGCTTGATTAGGTTCATGAACTACTTGAGTCAAGCAGTAGAATACCCATTCAGCTTGCTTGATAGCTCGAGCTTGATTGGACAATGACCTAGTCGACTTTTAAATTTTTCTTCAAGCTAAACCCAAAGAGCTTGTGAGCACCAGTGTCTCACTTACAACTTTAATCTAGCTAATCTTCGTCAAACAAATGTATATGTCATGGCTGTGTCCATATCATTTACAAGATAATTATAGAATTATATAAGATATACATATCATATCACCTATTTGATTAAAATGATAGTTCATCATAATATTTTAACTTGAAATGAAAATATGAAATGAGGATAAGAAAGACAACATACCGTCCAAAAAGATTCAAATATTTTTGGGGGATTATAGAGAATTCCTATGCCCAGTCTCTCTGGATAGTGGTCTTGCAAGATACGAGCAGTTTCCCGAGTCACCTTAACAGATATACTTGTCATTGCCCACCCTTGGAAATCAACAAGCCAAACCATCTGCTCTTGATCTTGGACCAGATTCATTATAGCATTTTCTATGCAATAAACCAAGTATTTGATCTGCCCCACTGGTGAGTTTGTATTCTGAAAACAGAGAACTTGTCCAAATTCATTGATATAAAGAAAAACTAGAATAGTAATATATGAGAAGCCGGATAATTCATTGAACAAATACCTGGAGACCAGGTCTCATGACAAGAACAGGCCTCCCAAGTTTGTCACAGTAATTAGCTCTGTAAACTTTTCCCGTCTCAGCTTCTTGAGCAATATCTTCCTACAAGCATAACAAAACGTTGTCTCAGCAAGATACTGATCTAAGCCAAAATTCACTACTAAGAGGGAACATGTACAGCCAAAAATATTTCAATCTCACAGCTACCCATTAATTATAGTTACAAAGATATCCATTTGTAAAACAATTCTAATTTCAACCCTCACCACCCAAGGGTATGGCATGGAAAGGCTGTAAAATATCCATATCATAAGAAGTAGAGAGGAACAGTAGTAGAACTAAAAGCCATCTATGTTAGTCAGCCTTGGGTGTAAGTGTTGAACAAGTATGCATCCGACACAAGTATGTTCAAGTTTTTGAACAAGTATGCATCCGACACAAGTATGTTCAAGTTTTTCTATATTTTCCTTGTATTTGGAAGAACCTCGGAAGGTCATATCCTCATAGCCAAGACTGTATATGCATTAGATATGGGCAATTGAAGAGTTGGGGCAATATAGCCATCCATGCATCCCTTATATAGTGTGACAATTGAACAGCTCAATCAAGCAACACACAATCTTTAAATAACTTAGTTAGCAGAGGTAGTGTGTGACTTTGTGATGCTTAAGAAATCCAAATTTCATTAAAAAATGTTCAGTTGGAAATAATAGAATGCAAACCCATCGGATTGCCTCTGGCTTGTATTGAAGTCTCCACTTCAATGTTTCTTTTAACATTTTGCTCGCCTTCTTTGTATTCCAGTTCCTTGCTCTCAGGAATCTTAAAATAGATGCATCTGAACAAAGGACTGGTAGTTTGTCAACTACTGGGCCAATTAGTTTCCTAACATCATCAATCTGAAGTGAAAGGAGTCAATTAGTTGGAGATCATTCAGCTCAATTAAAATTTTGCAGTCAACCATTTCGTTGTAAACAAAGTTTAAGATAATACAAAGTACATTATTGGAAAACGAATAGAATAAAAAAAATGATCATAGCTTATGAAACATCCCAGTGCACCGTCTTGGTTTACAGCATCATGAAAAAGTTGATGGGAATATTTAAACACTTATCTCTATAGCTTACATGCAATTCCAACTTAAATCTGACATGTACTAGCCTCATTGATGTTCACATAATTATCTAGTGGGAAAAGACCTAATATGTTGTTATATAATTATAGGTTTAGTTGTCACTGTTGTTCGTTTTTCTTTCTTCACTATCATATTATAATTCTGTACCCCATAAGGAAACATAAAGAATGCATTAAAACTACTACTAGCACAACAAGTCATGAGTTGAGCGATTTAAGCTTTCCGTCCTTCTGGCTTTCCATATGATAAGAATGTGTTGTGACATCTAACTTTGTGTTGGAAGCAAGAGATGATATTGTGATTCAATCAAAAATGTCATTCTCCATATTCCTGCCAAAAATTGTATGTAACCTAGGTTTACATTCTTTAAATATAACTTGTCATCATTGAAGATTAATATATGGAGATTCTAAAGGCTCAAAGATTCTTACATGTAGACCTTTTGAGGCTCTATCACCTCAACAAAGTGATGTGTATTTTTATTTCAGAGTCGATTGCTTTTGACTACTAAGGCACTGACCTAGCATACTCAAAACCCCCCATAAAATTTATATGGCTTCGACTCTTCTTTTTTCTTAAAGCAACCGTGTCCAACACTTGTATCCAACACATATCTGAACAAGGATATAGGGATATAATCCTCTGAAGACTCACCAAATAAATCGAATCTTGGAATAATATTGAAATACCTGTGCCTTATGCATTACTCATGTCCAATACAAAACTGAGTCCAAGTAACATAGCATAGAAGTACTACTGTATGTTAAATTGAAATCATTTGAAAAATATGCATATTAAAAAGGCATGCTATGTTGATTTCATAGTTTTTTCACCTCTTTCTTTGGAATAATAACTTGATATACCCTATTTTTGTTTTTGTTGCTATTGAACCTTTGAAGGCACAAGGATACTAGACAGCTACATGGATGGTTTCACTAGTATGCTTAAAGCTTCTACATGACAAGTGATTATTAGTTCATGAAATAAAACAAGTAAGAATTTCTTATTGCTTTCCATTTTGAACCCTCCAACTTGAGATAATAGCAGAAGACAAGTCCATCCATATCACTAGAAGAACATGGAAGCCTTCATTTTCTTATCAATAGTAGCTAAATGATAAAGCAAAAGTCTTAATATGGTTACTCATCCAGTGACTCTTTTAATCAATCCACGATATAGTCAATTTTGTTTCAAGACTCCGGCTAGTAAAATGTACCTTTGCTTGTTGGTCTACAGGGGACAAAGACTTATCGCTGGCACCTCGTTTCAATTGTATAGATGACATTTTCAGAAGTTTACAAAGCTCAGCTGGTCAAAATGGCAGAATAGAACCTATAACCTGAAGTATGTAGTGGTAGAATATATGGCCTTCAGAAAGAGTTCAAATCCCAAAACATAAAAATTCATTTAGACCTCAAAGCTGAATAAGGACCAACCAATGTCATAATCAAACAATTGTAACCATTTTATTACTCAGAAAACTCTAATAGCAGATATCAAAAACTAATTATTAGAAAAAGAAAACCATCGATACTGTGTCCTAATATCTGATAAATGATTGAGAAAGACCATCAGGTTGAGGGTTCTACATGGTCTAGACATCTGAAACTGCATATTACTTCAAATTTACATATAAAGTTATTATACTTATTCATCCTTCTATTTCATGTGTTTTTCAATTTAATTCCACATAACAGACTATAATCTCACATAATCACCAATAGAAAATATCCATGTGGAGTTTGGAGTTTGAACAGTGTAATCCCTTTTCAATTAGTCAAAATATAAACTGTAATGTTGCACAATCAGAATTCTAAATTTATTAATTCCATTCCTCCCAACTATAGCATGTCAAAAAAGTCCATGTTTAACAGAAAAATACATAACAAAGAACAGGGGATAGGGAAGGACCAACAAATATAACATAATTAAGAGAAACAAATATAATCATTCTATCTGTGGGAAAAGAGAAACAAATATAACATAATTAAGACTTCAACTTAGCCAATATAAGGAAGTTCTAAATCTATAAAGATCTAATAAAATTAGGAACAGTTGATTCAGGTGGAAAAACACTATCTACCATCAAATGTTGTAAAATGTCTCATCTCATTAGCTTCAAGCTGATGTGAACTTCTCTGTATTAATCATGGCGATCACAGCCAATTTAAGGATTACAATAACCAGCTTTTGATACCCAAAAATGAAAAACAAAAAATTGAGTTAAATTTGGAAAGGAAGTTCTGTATACTTCCAAAGCTCATTGTGAAGTGAATTACCCAAGTTTGCTCTAGTTTCTTTTAAAAGGGGACAGAAGTCTCAGCAAAGGGAGCAAGAATCAGTTGGAAGGCCATTTTTGCCTGCCAAAATCAGAGGGAGGCCCAGGACTGAAAGACTTACTATAACGGAGTCAGGCCTCAAATCATTAGAAAGCTTTGGACAATTCTAATAAATGCTGGATCATTGAGGGTAGCCTGGATAAGCAACTAGATACTGTAGAGCAAAGATAACTGGCAGATCACTGCACGGGGTCATAATAGCTGGAATCAGAAGAACTACTCCAACTCAGTCAGTTGAGGCTCACCATGGGTTCAGACAGGAAAATGGGAACACTAAGTGGCCTTTCCTAGGAGACACATATTCAACTGCAACAGTCTGGAATGAGATCTGACCAAGGAGTGGGAAGGTGGCATGGCACAGGCTACTATGGTTCAAATTTCATGGCCCTAGACACTCGCCACTTACCTGGATGACATTGAAGAATACACTCCCAACACAAGACATGATAGCTTCATGGGGGAATGCCAGTGAATGAGACGTGTCTTCTCTGCAAACAGGAAAATGAATTCAGAGATCACCTATTTTTTTGGTCTATGAGTGCTGGGCCAACGCAAATTCAGAAAAGAGTAGCAGGTTGAGAAGAAGAGTTAAGGCGATCTATGAGTAAGCCAAAGGGCAAGTTGTTGATCTCCGCTATCCTTCAAATTGCCTGGTATGCTTTGGTATACATGGTGTGGCAAGAAAGGAAAAAAAGAACAGACTACAAGCATATTGAAAAGACGGGCAAGCTTATTAGAACTAATCAGGAAAATTACATCCATGCAGTTGTAGGAGAATAGCCAAAGACCCTGTTAATTAAGACCTCCTTAAAGCTTGGGGTCTAAATTCTACCATTCTGTAAAGCTCATGTACACTTTTTGCAGCTTCTCTGCGTCTTGGATGATTAGAATTCATCTACTTATTCAAAAGAAAAAAAAAAGGACACTCTAAAAGAAACATATAAATCTGTTATCCTTCTTTTGTGTTTTAGAAAATAAAAGAAAAATCCATATGGTATTATACATAAAACCAAAAACAAGTTTCTTTTTCCCTGAACCACAGCTGTTAAAATTAAGCATTTGAATGACAATAATCTTCTACCAATTTACCCTTAAAAGGACTTTTAGCCAAAGATAGGTTTTGCCACCTGGCTCCAATAAACCTAACAATCAAACTTTCGTTTAATAGTTTAGCCCTCACATATGAAAAACTTGCACCAAAACTTGGGATTCAAAGTATTGCCATCAAAAAACAATGAAAACCTCTGGTTTCTAATGTGCTTTATAATTTATCCCTCAAAAATAATCTTCATACCTTCCATTTGAGTGTTCCTTTAGATTCACCGGAATTCCTTTTATAGCCTCCTTAAAGTGAAGCTTATTAATACCCAACAATGCCTTAACAATCCTCTATCATTATCAATCTCCATTATTTCCAGCTTTAAAGTTCCTCAATTCTGAATTTTCATGAAAAATCACCTACAATTTATATCTCTTCAATACTTCCTCACTCAAACCCACAAAACCAATTATGGCAAAGTTTGGGAACAATGTGCTTATTCTTTTCTTCAGATTATAAAATAAAAACAAAAAAGGCCAAAATTCTTTCCTTCAAGAATTGTCAAAGTAGAAAGATCTCAACCTTTTCAATTATTTAATTCCCATATGAAAATTTTATTTTATTTTCCTTAAAATGTTGCAACTTTAGGATATGATTACGATCTTCCAATGAAAAAAGATAAGAT